>NC_041011.1:24308236-24608236 GCF_004193775.1 Glycine soja
TTCGTTTCTTCTCTCTTCTCCCAAAACCCTCTCTTTTTCTTGCAGGCCACCTAACCTGTCTCAGAAAAACGACGATTTCGGACTCATTCACCGTTGGATCGTCGTGAAATTTGAGCACTACGTTTGCAGCCCAATTCCAAGCATTCTCACCGTTGGGAATTTTGATATCATGTTTGAGCTAAGAGAAACACCTTTCGCATTGTAGCCTTTTTCTTTCCCGCAGAAACCCAGAGCTGTCTTGGTAAAACTACGATCCCGGTTTCGTTAACCGTTGGATTATTGTGAAATTTGGATATGTTGTTCAAAAATCAATTCCTCACGCTATGACCGTTGGGATTTGTGAGATGATGTTCTTGGACAGAGAAAAAGAAATCGCATGAAGATAGTCCAAATAGAGGCTTCAATCCCTTTTACGTTTCTCTGACGTTTGGGAACTCTATCGGAGCAGTCGGAGGAGAAACTGGAGGAATCTTAGGGAACCGCTCGAGATGCTGTTATCGCTGTCGGAAGACACGTGAGTCCGCTTAGAGGTAAGGGATGAGTTATTCACAATTGGGGGAATTAGTGAGGACATGTGTAGGGATTCCTAGAGATATCAATTGAAATGAGTTTTGGGGTGTTTTTGAAATTTCATTTTATCCTTATAATTATTACAATGAATTATATATGTTTGATAGACCAATTGTTGTGAAATTGATATGCTATTGTGTTGAGCGTAAACCCTATAAATTGAGTACTTTTTTCTAATTAATATGAATTGATGAAATAAAGGAGAAATTTAGAGAGAGATATTGATTTTGTATTTTTTCTTTTTCTTGTTGTTTAGATTTTTATATATAATTTAAAAAAATTAATATCATAATTGAAATTGATCAAAGTGCTCATATAATTATTTAGAATTTGTGCATTGAAATCTTACTTTGTAATTTGTGATTCAATATGACCTATGATAGTTTATATATATATATATAGAGATAGAGAGAGATAGTTATTTATATTAGTAATTTATGTAAATAATATTGTAGAGTGTTATAGTATGATTCCAAAAATTATTAAGTGTTGGAGTTTGAGAATATTATGGTTAAATTTGATGAACATGTGTATGTTGTACCTTATGAATATCATTAGGAATGTTATGAGATGGTTGATGTGATGTTATGAGATGTTAAAGTGTGGACATGATGTTCGATTGTAAATAAGTGGATGTGTTTAACACTTGATGTTACATTAATTATATCGTGAGCTATGAATTATACAATAACCTGACCAGTATTTATGCGCAGTGTTAAAGAGAAAGTGTAGGTTCCTAGTTAGGAACGAGTGTTAAATTGTAGCGCAATTGTGTTAAACATGTTGAAACATGAGTGTGCGGTCGTGGTATTGTATAATTCATGAGCAGTGCTTGTAAATGAAATATGTGATGAATTGTGGAATAATATGTTGCCTTGAGATTATAATATTGTTATTGAGATTGAGTAAAAGTGTAAAGTAGAACAGGTGTTGAATTGTGAGATATGTGAAAACATGTGATGGTGGATTGTGACATTATGAGATGTGAAATTGTGAATGAGTTTTGGTTGTGAATAAGTATGTGATTAACTCTTGAGGTGACATTATTTGTGTTGTAAGCTGTGAATTGTACAATAACCCGACCAGTGTTATCTTGAGAAAAGTGTAAATGCGCAGTGTTAAAGAGAAAGTGTAGGTTTCCTATTTAGGAACCAATGTTAAAGAGAAAGTGTAGGTTCCTATTTAGGAACCAGTGTTAAATTGTAGCGCAATATGTTATACGTGTTTAAGACACGAGTGTAAGGTCGGGGGTATTGTATAATTCACTAGCAGTGTCTGTGTGCTATAAAATGATTTTAGGGGTTGGACCTGAATCAGGAAGGAGAGGCCCTGACAGACTCTTCGGAGTGTAGGCCTTGGGGGTCATCGGGTTTGAGTGCTCCTTTAAGCCTATGCTGATCCCATATGGTTGGAGCATTCTCGCAAAACATCGTGACCCTGACTGGTCTCCCTATGATCTTACCTAGTGAGAGTGACCTGACAAACCCATTGTGTGGTGTGTCTTGTTATGTACTCCTAAGCGCCCCAGGGTGGTTTTTCACTGACATGGTACCACATTGCATATAGGCTTGAGTCGTAGCATAACTGTCTCATGCGCTTGCTAATTGTTTATTATGAAATTGAGGTGTTATTATGTCTTGATCAGAGCGTGTGATTCTTGTGTAATGTGATTAATGATTGAAAAGTGTGATTGATTGATGAAAAGTGAATTTTGAATGACAAAGTGGTGGAATTACGTGAATTACGTGTAAGTAAGTTTTATTTGGTTTATATGATATGTATATCTAGTTGTCTTGTTTCTCTATTAGTTAGGAATGTGATAACTCACTCCTGGTTTGTTGTTTGTGTTTGGATCCTGTGATGATCTTGAACTCTGTGTTCTGGGGAGCAGATGACTAGGTGAACTGCTTTAAGGAATATTATGCTGAAGGACGTCGAGACACAACGCTCTGATAGGATGTGACATTGGGGTATAGGGTTTTATATTAATTGTATGAAGTCTCAGACGGCCTTGTTCGAGCCGATGACTTTATTATTTATTTGGACAAGTTTGAATATGATGTAAAAGAAAGTGATTGTGAACCTTTTATCCCTTTGGAAGGCTTGTATTTAAAAATGTTTTAAAAAAAATACTTTTAATTAATATTTGAATTTTTATTCCTTTGTTAGTATATATGTGAGGGGTAGAGGGTGTCACACCCTTGGCCTCCTTACTTGTCACACATCTTCGAAGGAGATTATCTGCACCTGCTTTGAACAAGTATGGATCATCCCAAACGTAATGTCGGGCATCATAGAAGAATCTCTTTCTCTGCTGCCAATTGAGATCTTTCGGTATGACACCTGCTGCCTTGAAATTGTTAGTGTTTAGCTCTACTGAGCTTTAAAAGATTGGCTAAGATTTTGTTAAAACATAAGCACTTAGACAATAAAGGAAAGCTGGAGTTGCTGCACATGATGTCCAACGTTATGTCAAGGAATAAGATCGGGCT
Organism: Glycine soja; assembly: GCF_004193775.1. Lineage (NCBI taxonomy): Eukaryota > Viridiplantae > Streptophyta > Magnoliopsida > Fabales > Fabaceae > Glycine > Glycine soja. The sequence continues at coordinate 24,311,299 of NC_041011.1, forward strand.
GCACAATGCACAAGGCAAGATAAAATGTCAAATGAAGAATTGAAGTTGCAGGATCCACGATGTCGGATACAATGTCCTGACATCCTGCTCGAGAATACTGGAGTTGCTGTACAATGCAAGATAAAAGTCAAGTGCAGAAGTGAAGCTGCAGGATCCACGATGTCGGACACGATGTCCTGACATCCGGCCCGAAAATACTGGACATATAAATCTGTTATATCTTTAACAGATTATTGTGCAGTTAGCAAGAGATTAGAAGATCTATCTTTAGGAACGAATTAAAAGATCATTAAAGTTCGAATTTCAAAGTAGAAGAGTTCGTTCAGGGATTAAAGATTAAAGATTAAAGATTCAAACTAAAAGATCAAAAGTTATCTTTTAGTTCTCTAACTGCAGATTTTTTTGCAGAAGAAGATAGATCTCCTCCAGCACAAGCCGTTGCAGCCCAGAAACGCAAATTGCTATATAATCATGGAGGCTGCACGAGTTCTGTACCAAGTCCGGGATTGAAGAGTTAGTTTGTGAGTTTTTGGGACTTGAGTCTTTTGTGAGCCACCTTGATGGTACCCTAGCATCAAGTGTTGGACCTATGTGTGTAGAGTTGATCTCTTGTGTCTAGAGTTGATCTCTAGTGTGTAGAGTTGATCTCTTTTGTTCAGAGTTGATCTCTGGTGTGTCTTTGACTTAATTGTAAACACGGGAGTGTGAGTGAGAGGGAGTGAGCGGAGGTTCTCATATCTAAGAGTGGCTCTTAGGTAGAGATCGCACGGGTAGTGGTTAGGTGAGAAGGTTGTAAACAGGGGCTGTTAGACCTTGAACTAACACTATTGAGAGTGGATTTCCTCCCTGGCTTGGTAGCCCCCAGATGTAGGTGAGGTTGCACCGAACTGGGTTAACAATTCTCTTGTGTTATTTACTTGTTTAATCTGTTCATACGGACACATATAATCTGCATGTTCTGAAGCGTGATGTCGTGACATCCGGTACGACATCTGTCCCCTGGTATCAGAATTTCAATTGGTATCAGAGCCAACACTCGAAATCACAGAGTGAGATCTAGGGAGATAAATTCTGATGAACATGGAGAAAGAAGGAGGACCAGTGAACAGACCACCAATCCTAGATGAAACCAACTATGAATACTGGAAAGCAAGGATGGTGGCCTTCCTCAAATCACTGGATAGCAGAACCTGGAAAGCTGTCATCAAAGGCTGGGAACATCCCAAGATGCTGGACACAGAAGGAAAGCCCACTGATGAATTGAAGCCAGAAGAAGACTGGACTAAAGAAGAAGACGAATTGGCACTTGGAAACTCCAAAGCCTTGAATGCTCTATTCAATGGAGTTGACAAGAACATCTTCAGACTGATCAACACTTGCACAGTGGCCAAAGATGCATGGGAGATCCTGAAAACCACTCATGAAGGAACCTCCAAAGTGAAGATGTCCAGATTGCAACTCTTGGCCACAAAATTCGAAAATCTGAAGATGAAGGAGGAAGAATGCATTCATGACTTCCACATGAACATTCTTGAAATTGCCAATGCTTGCACTGCCTTGGGAGAGAAGATGACAGATGAAAAGCTGGTGAGAAAGATCCTCAGATCCTTGCCTAAGAGATTTGACATGAAAGTCACTGCAATAGAGGAGGCCCAAGACATTTGCAACATGAGAGTGGATGAACTCATTGGTTCCCTTCAAACCTTTGAGCTAGGACTCTCGGATAGGGCTGAAAAGAAGAGCAAGAACTTGGCGTTCGTGTCCAATGATGAAGGAGAAGAAGATGAGTATGACCTGGATACTGATGAAGGTCTGACTAAGGCAGTTGTGCTCCTTGGAAAGCAGTTCAACAAAGTGCAGAACAGAATGGACAGGAGGCAGAAACCACATGTCCAGAACATCCCTTTCGACATCAGGAAAGGTAGCAAATACCAGAAAAGGTCAGATGTAAACCCCAGTCACAGCAAAGGAATTCAATGCCATGGGTGTGAAGGCTATGGACACATCATAGCTGAATGTCCCACTCATCTCAAGAAGCAGAGGAAAGGACTTTCTGTATGTCGATCTGATACAGAGAGTGAACAGGAAAGTGACTCTGACAGAGATGTGAATGCACTCACTGGGAGATTTGAATCTGCTGAAGATTCAAGTGATACAGACAGTGAAATCACTTTTGATGAGCTTGCTACATCCTATAGAGAACTATGCATCAAAAGTGAGAAGATTCTTCAGCAAGAAGCACAACTGAAGAAGGTCATTGCAGATCTGGAGGCTGAGAAGGAGGCACATAAAGAGGAGATCTCTGAGCTTAAAGGAGAAGTCGGTTTTCTGAACTCTAAACTGGAAAACATGACCAAATCAATAAAGATGTTGAATAAAGGCTCAGATATGCTTGATGAGGTGCTACAGCTTGGGAAGAATGTTGGAGACCAGAGAGGACTTGGGCTTAATCGTAAATCTGCTGGCAGAAAAACCATGACAGAATTTGTTCCTGCCAAAACCAGCACTGGAGCCACGATGTCACAACATCGGTCTCGACATCATGGAACGCAGCAGAAAAAGAACAAAAGAAAGAAGTGGAGGTGTCACTACTGTGGCAGGTATGGTCACATAAAGCCCTTCTGCTATCATTTGCATGGCCATCCACATCATGGAACTCAAGGGAGCAGCAGTGGAAGGAAGATGATGTGGGTTCCAAAACACAAGACTGTTAGTCTTGTTGTTCATACTTCACTTAGAGCATCAGCTAAGGAAGATTGGTACCTAGATAGCGGCTGTTCCAGACACATGACAGGAGTTAAAGAATTCCTGGTGAACATTGAGCCCTGCTCCACTAGCTATGTGACATTTGGAGATGGCTCTAAAGGAAAGATCATTGGAATGGGAAGGCTAGTTCATGATGGACTTCCTAGTCTGGACAAAGTACTGCTGGTGAAGGGACTGACTGCAAACTTGATCAGCATCAGTCAGCTGTGTGATGAAGGATTCAATGTAAACTTCACAAAGTCAGAATGCTTGGTGACAAATGAGAAGAGTGAAGTTCTAATGAAGGGCAGCAGATCAAAGGACAACTGTTACCTATGGACACCTCAAGAAACAAGCTACTCCTCCACATGTCCATCCTCCAAAGAAGATGAAGTCAGAATATGGCATCAAAGATTTGGACATCTGCACTTAAGAGGCATGAAGAAAATCATTGACAAAGGTGCTGTTAGAGGCATTCCCAATCTGAAAATAGAAGAAGGCAGAATCTGTGGTGAATGTCAGATTGGAAAGCAAGTCAAGATGTCCCACCAGAAGCTTCAACATCAGACCACTTCCAGGGTGCTGGAACTACTTCACATGGATTTGATGGGGCCTATGCAGGTTGAAAGCCTTGGAGGAAAGAGGTATGCCTATGTTGTTGTGGATGATTTCTCCAGATTTACCTGGGTCAACTTTATCAAAGAGAAATCAGAAACCTTTGAAGTATTCAAGGAGTTGAGTCTAAGACTTCAAAGAGAAAAGGACTGTGTCATCAAGAGAATCAGGAGTGACCATGGCAGAGAGTTTGAAAACAGCAGGTTCACTGAATTCTGCACATCTGAAGGCATCACTCATGAGTTCTCTGCAGCCATTACACCACAACAGAATGGCATAGTTGAAAGGAAAAACAGGACCTTGCAAGAGGCAGCTAGGGTCATGCTTCATGCCAAAGAACTTCCCTATAATCTCTGGGCTGAAGCCATGAACACAGCATGCTACATCCACAACAGAGTCACACTTAGAAGAGGCACTCCAACCACACTGTATGAAATCTGGAAAGGGAGGAAGCCAACTGTCAAGCACTTCCACATCTTTGGAAGTCCATGTTATATTTTGGCAGATAGAGAGCAAAGGAGAAAGATGGATCCCAAGAGTGATGCAGGAATATTCCTGGGATACTCTACAAACAGCAGAGCATATAGAGTATTCAATTCCAGAACCAGAACTGTGATGGAATCCATCAATGTGGTTGTTGATGATCTAACTCCAGCAAGAAAGAAGGATGTCGAAGAAGATGTCAGAACATCGGGAGACAATGTAGCAGATGCAGCTAAAAGTGGAGAAAATGCAGAAAACTCTGATCCTGCTACAGATGAATCAGACATCAACCAACCTGACAAGAGATCCTCCATTAGAATCCAGAAGATGCACCCCAAGGAGCTGATTATAGGAGATCCAAACAGAGGGGTCACTACAAGATCAAGGGAGATTGAGATTGTCTCCAATTCGTGCTTTGTCTCCAAAATTGAGCCCAAGAATGTGAAAGAGGCACTGACTGATGAGTTCTGGATCAATGCTATGCAAGAAGAGTTGGAGCAATTCAAAAGGAATGAAGTCTGGGAGCTAGTTCCGAGACCCGAGGGAACTAATGTGATTGGCACCAAGTGGATCTTCAAGAACAAAACCAATGAAGAAGGTGTCATAACCAGAAACAAGGCCAGACTGGTTGCTCAAGGCTACACTCAGATTGAAGGTGTAGACTTTGATGAAACTTTTGCCCCCGTTGCTAGACTTGAGTCCATCAGATTATTACTTGGTGTAGCTTGCATCCTCAAATTCAAGCTGTACCAGATGGATGTGAAGAGCGCATTTCTGAATGGATACCTGAATGAAGAAGTCTATGTGGAGCAGCCAAGGGGATTTGTAGATCCAACTCATCCAGATCATGTATACAGGCTCAAGAAGGCTCTCTATGGATTGAAGCAAGCTCCAAGAGCTTGGTATGAAAGGCTAACAGAGTTCCTTACTCAGCAAGGGTATAGGAAGGGAGGAATTGACAAGACTCTCTTTGTCAAACAAGATGCTGAAAACTTGATGATTGCACAGATATATGTTGATGACATTGTGTTTGGAGGGATGTCGAATGAGATGCTTCGACATTTTGTTCAACAGATGCAATCTGAATTTGAGATGAGTCTTGTTGGAAAGCTGACTTATTTTCTGGGACTCCAAGTGAAGCAGATGGAAGACTCCATATTCCTCTCTCAAAGCAAGTATGCAAAGAACATTGTCAAGAAGTTTGGGATGGAGAATGCCAGTCATAAAAGGACACCTGCACCTACTCACTTGAAGCTGTCAAAGGATGAAGCAGGCACCAGTGTTGATCAAAGTCTGTACAGAAGCATGATTGGGAGCTTACTATATTTAACAGCTAGCAGACCCGACATCACCTATGCAGTAGGTGTTTGTGCAAGATATCAAGCCAATCCCAAGATAAGTCACTTGACTCAAGTAAAGAGAATTCTGAAATATGTAAATGGCACCAGTGACTATGGGATTATGTACTGTCATTGTTCAGATTCAATGCTGGTTGGGTATTGTGATGCTGATTGGGCTGGAAGTGCAGATGACAGAAAAAGCACTTCTGGTGGATGCTTATATTTGGGAAACAACCTTATTTCATGGTTCAGCAAGAAGCAGAACTGTGTGTCCCTATCTACTGCAGAAGCCGAGTATATTGCAGCAGGAAGCAGCTGTTCACAACTAGTTTGGATGAAGCAGATGCTGAAGGAGTACAATGTCGAACAAGATGTCATGACATTGTACTGTGACAACATGAGTGCCATTAATATTTCTAAAAATCCTGTTCAACACAGCAGAACCAAGCACATTGACATTAGACATCACTATATCAGAGATCTTGTTGATGATAAAGTGATCACACTGAAGCATGTTGACACTGAGGAACAAATAGCAGATATTTTCACAAAGGCTTTGAATGCAAATCAGTTTGAAAAACTGAGGGGCAAGCTGGGCATTTGTCTGCTAGAGGAATTATAGCAGCTACTGCAATCTGAACGTGCCCAAACGAATCACTTAACATTAATAGCACGTTCACCACAAAGCAAATTCGACCGTTGCTTCACACGCCCCTCTACATTCTTCATTCAAATTTATATCTGCTTGGCATTCGTGTTTTTACCAGCATTTCCCAATAGTTTTCTGAGATTTACGAAATCATTCCAAACGCTCTGTTTTTCCATGGCTTCCTCACCAAAAGAAACTTCCGCTTCTGGTTCACCCGCTGTACCATCATCTCCGCACCAGGAACAACCAGAATTCAACATCCAACCCATACAAATAATTCCTGGTCAAGCTTCTGTTCCTGAGAAACTGGTTCCCAGAAGACAACAGGGAGTGAAGATTGCTGAAAACCCTAGCCTTGCAACAAGTCCTAGGGAAGTAGACACGGAGATGGACAAGAAAATCCGCAGTATTGTGAGTAGCATTCTGAAAGATGCTTCTGTGCCTGATGCTGAGAAAGATGTTCCAACATCGTCCACCCCGAATGTTTCTGTGCCTGATGTTGAGAAAGATGTTCCAACATCTTCCGGTCCAAATGCTGAAGTACTCTCTTCCCCCAGCAAAGAGAGATCAACAGAGGAAGATGATCAAGCGACAAAGGAGACCCCTGCACCAAGGGCACCAGAAACTGTTCCAGGTGACCTCATTGACCTGGAAGTAGTAGAATCTGATGAAGAACCCATTGCCAACAGGTTGGCACCTGGCGTTGCAGAACGATTACAAAGCCGAAAAGGGAAAACTCCCATCAAGAGGTCTGGACGAATCAAGACTATGGCACAAAAGAAGAGTACTCCAATCACTCCTGCCACATCCAGAAGAAGCAAGGTTGCTATCCCCTCCAAGAAAAGGAAAGAAATTTCCTCATCCGATTCTGATGATGATGTCGAACTAGATGTCTCGACATCTAAGAGGGCCAAGAAATCTGGAAGAAAGGTGCCTGAAAATGTTCCTGATGCACCATTGGACAACATCTTTTTCCACTCCATTGGCAATGTTGAAAAGTGGAAATATGTGTATCAACGCAGACTTGCGGTTGAAAGAGAACTGGGAAGAAATGCCTTGGATTGCAAGGAGACCATGGACCTCATTAAGGCTGCTGGACTACTGAAGACAGTCACCAAGTTGGGAGACTGTTATGAAGGCCTAGTCAGGGAATTCATTGTCAACATTCCCTCTGACATATCAAACAGAAAAAGTGATGATTATCAAAGAGTGTTTGTCAGAGGAAAGTGTGTTAGATTCTCCCCTGCTGTGATCAACAAATATCTGGGCAGACCTACTGATGGAGTGATAGATATTGATGTTTCTGAGCATCAAATTGCCAAGGAAATCACTGCCAAACGAGTCCAGCATTGGCCGAAGAAAGGGAAGCTTTCAGCAGGGAAGCTAAGTGTGAAGTATGCAATTCTACACAGGATTGGTGCTGCAAACTGGGTACCCACCAATCATACTTCCACTATTGCCACAGGTTTGGGTAAATTTCTGTATGCTGTTGGAACCAAATCCAAATTTAATTTTGGAAACTATATTTTTGATCAAACTGTTAAGCATTCAGAATCTTTTGCTGTCAAATTACCCATTGCCTTCCCTACTGTATTGTGTGGCATTATGTTGAGTCAACATCCCAATATGTTAAACTACACTGACTCTGTGATGAAGAGAGAATCGCCTCTATCCCTGCATTACAAATTGTTTGAGGGGACACATGTCCCAGACATTGTCTCGACATCAGGGAAAGCTGCTGCTTCAGGTGCTGTGTCCAAGGATGCCTTGATTGCTGAACTCAAGGACACATGCAAGGTGCTGGAAGCAACCATCAAAGCCACCACAGAAAAGAAGATGGAGCTAGAACGGCTGATCACAAGGCCCTCAGAAAGTGGCATTGATGATGAAGAAGCAGCTGAAGAAGAGGAAGAGGCAGCTGAGGAAGACAAAGAAGCAGCTGAAGAAGAAGAAGCTGCTGCTGAAGAAGAGGAAGATGCAGCAGAGGAAACAGAATCCGATGATGAAGATTCTGAAGCCACCCCATGATCATCAGACCTTTCTATTTTTGCTTTTTACTGGCTAAAGGGGCATGTCCCTTGAACAATTACTAGTTATTGGTCTGTAATATTTGCACATTCATTTCATGCATCCTACTTTTGCCAAATTTATGTCTAAAAAGGGGGAGTAATAGTATTATGCTTGCTATTATGCATGATTATGTTGAATGTATGATGTATGGCAGTAGGATAGTAGGATACGATGTATGCATGATTCATGATCTTGAGGATACGGTGTATGCATGATTCATGATCTTGAGGGGGAGTTGTATGAATATGATTTTGAGGGGGAGACTGCTGCTGATGATGACAGATGTAAGCTACTAGAAGATGCTAGAAGATGCTGCAGTAAGAGCATGAAGACAGGGGGAGCAGATAGCGGATGTCACATGAGATGTCTCGACATCCTGGAAAAGACTAGTAGCTGATAGAAGATGTTGCAGTAAGCATGAAGACAGGGGGAGCAGAAGCAGAAAGCTGATGTCACGAGAGATGTCTTGACATCCTGGAGAAGACTTGTAGATTTGCAACTTGAAGAATTTCCGCTGTGCTTGATTACTCTGATAATGGAAGTTGCGGATCCCACTTGCATAACTGCTCGTACCTGCTCAGGAAGTGTCTAAGTATGTTTTAGACAAAATTTGCCAAAGGGGGAGATTGTTAGTGTTTAGCTCTACTGAGCTTTAAAAGATTGGCTAAGATTTTGTTAAAACATAAGCACTTAGACAATAAAGGAAAGCTGGAGTTGCTGCACATGATGTCCAACGTTATGTCAAGGAATAAGATCGGGCTGCACAATGCACAAGGCAAGATAAAATGTCAAATGAAGAATTGAAGTTGCAGGATCCACGATGTCGGATACAATGTCCTGATATCCTGCCCGAGAATACTGGAGTTGCTGTACAATGCAAGATAAAAGTCAAGTGCAGAAGTGAAGCTGCAGGATCCACGATGTCGGACACGATGTCCTGACATCCGGCCCGAAAATACTGGACATATAAATCTGTTATATCTTTAACAGATTATTGTGCAGTTAGCAAGAGATTAGAAGATCTATCTTTAGGAACGAATTAAAAGATCATTAAAGTTCGAATTTCAAAGTAGAAGAGTTCGTTCAGGGATTAAAGATTAAAGATTAAAGATTCAAACTAAAAGATCAAAAGTTATCTTTTAGTTCTCTAACTGCAGATTTTTTTGCAGAAGAAGATAGATCTCCTCCAGCACAAGCCGTTGCAGCCCAGAAACGCAAATTGCTATATAATCATGGAGGCTGCACGAGTTCTGTACCAAGTCCGGGATTGAAGAGTTAGTTTGTGAGTTTTTGGGACTTGAGTCTTTTGTGAGCCACCTTGATGGTACCCTAGCATCAAGTGTTGGACCTATGTGTGTAGAGTTGATCTCTTGTGTCTAGAGTTGATCTCTAGTGTGTAGAGTTGATCTCTTTTGTTCAGAGTTGATCTCTGGTGTGTCTTTGACTTAATTGTAAACACGGGAGTGTGAGTGAGAGGGAGTGAGCGGAGGTTCTCATATCTAAGAGTGGCTCTTAGGTAGAGATCGCACGGGTAGTGGTTAGGTGAGAAGGTTGTAAACAGGGGCTGTTAGACCTTGAACTAACACTATTGAGAGTGGATTTCCTCCCTGGCTTGGTAGCCCCCAGATGTAGGTGAGGTTGCACCGAACTGGGTTAACAATTCTCTTGTGTTATTTACTTGTTTAATCTGTTCATACGGACACATATAATCTGCATGTTCTGAAGCGTGATGTCGTGACATCCGGTACGACATCTGTCCCCTGGTATCAGAATTTCAGAAATTAGCCATATCAACAAACTAGGGTCTCCCTGCAATCAAAAACAAAGATTCATCAGGAAATTTATCTCTTATTTCAGCCTCTTTTGAAGTGACATCTTCATTCACCAATCTGGATAGGTGGTCTGCTACCACATTTTCAGAACCTTTCTTGTCCTTGATGACTAAATCAAATTCTTGAAGCAGCAATATCCATCTGATCAATCGTGGCTTGGAATCAACTTTGCGCAACAAATATTTTATTGCTACGTGATCAGTGTAAATCACTATTTTTGATCCCACCAGATAAGATCAAAATTTCTCAAGTGCAAACACAATTTCCAACAATTCTTTCTCAGTGATGGCATAGTTAATCTTAGCATCATTGAAAACTTTTCTAGCGTAATAGATGGTATGAAACATTCTGCCCTTCCGCTGCCCCAGCATAACACCTATTGCATAATCACTTGCATCACACATCAATTCAAACTCTTGTCCCCAGTCTGGTGATATAATCACAAGAGAATAAACCAATTTGGCTTTGAGAGTGTTAAAGGCTTCTAAACATTCTTCATTGAATACAAACACAGCCTCCTTGTTCAACAGATTGCTTAGGGGTTTGGCAATTTTGGAGAAGTCTTTAATGAATCGCCGATAAAATCCAGCATGACCCAAAAAACTGTGTATGCCTTTTACATTAACTGGGGGTTGAAGTTTATTGATAACTTCTAGTTTGGATTTATCCACCTCAATTCCTCTTTTAGAGATCTTGTGTCCCAGCACAATACCTTCTTGGACCATAAAGTGACATTTTTCCCAGTTAAGCACCAAATTAGATTCTTCACAGCGCTGTAACACTTTCTCTAAATTTGCTAAGCAATTTCCAAAAAGATGCACCAAAGACCGAAAAATCATCCATAAAGACTTCCATACATTTCTCTACCATATCAAAAATTGCCATCATACATCTCTAGAAAGTAGCAGGGGCATTGCATAAACCGAATGGCATGCGATGATAAGCAAAAACACCGAAAGGACATGTAAAAGCTGCTTTTTCTTGATCCTGAGGAACTACTGCAATCTATTGTAACCTGAGTATCTGATGGAAGCTTGCTTGTGGGGCTTCTATGGAGGCTGGATCTTTGAGCTTCAATGAGGTCCTTTAATGGTGACTTTCCACCATGGAGATGCAGCGGAAGACAAAGGAAAAGAGGTGAGAGGAGGCGCCATCCACTAGGGAATAAGCCATAGAAGAAGGAGCTTCACCACCAAGATGAGCCTTGGATAAGAAGCTTGGAGAGGATGCTTCAATGGAGGAAAAGAAAGAGGCAGAGAAAGAGAGAGGGGGGGAGCACGAAATTGAAGGAAGAAAAAGGGAGAGAAGTTGAACTTTGAGTTGTGTCTCACAAGACTCTCATTCATCAAAGTTACAACAAGTGTTACACATGCTTCTATTTATAGACTAGGTAGCTTCCTTGAGAAGCTTTCTTGAGAAAACTTCCTTGAGAAGCTTCTTTGAGAAAACTTCCTTGAGAAGCTAGAGCTTAGCTACACACACCCCTCTCATAACTAAGCTCACCTCCTTGAGAAGCTTCCTTAAGAAGATTCCTAAAGAAGCTAGAGCTTAGCTACACATACCTCTCTAATAGCTAAGCTCACCTCCTTGAGATGAGAAGCTAGAGCTTAGCTACACACCCCTATAATAGCTAAGCTCTCCCCCATGACAAAAAACATGAAAATAACAAAAAAAGTACTTATTACAAAGACTACTCAAAATTCCCCGAAATACAAGGCTAAAACCCTATACTACTAGAATGGCCAAAATAAAAGGCCTAGACAATGGAAAAACCTATTCTAATATATACAAAGATAAGCGGGCTCATACTTAGCCCATGGGCTCGAAATCTACCCTAAGGTTTATGAGAACCCTAGGGCTTTCCCTTGGATCTCTAGCCCAATCTACTTGGAGTCTTCTACCCAATGCCCTTGCGGGATAGGATTGCATCATTCCCTCCACCTTGGAAAGGATTTGATCTCAAATCCCGAGGTTCTTCATACTCTGGGCTCCTTCCCTCAACACCTGTAAAAAGAACAAAAACACGTGTATTAGTGGTGTTTGGTATGTTGAAGTAAGGTAAGGTCTGAAAACCCATTTCCTGGGCATCTTCCTATGAAGGAACATGGTTTCTCACCAACTCAATGAGTGGTGCTACAAGTATAGAAAAATATGGGACAAACCTTTTGTAAAAGTTTGTTAAGTCATGGAAGCCCCAAATTTTTCTTATACTTGGTGGAGTGAGCCACTCAGGAATGACCTTTATTCTCTTAGGGTTCATGGGAACCCGTTGATCACTATTTGAAAAATTAAGAAAAGTAACGCAATAAAACATACCTTTTTCTGTATTTTCATATTGATTATTCCTACCAAAAAGTATGACAAACCTAAGGTGTCCCATATGAGTACCTAAGTTTGAATTGAAACTAAAAATAAGAACAAACCTATCTAATGGGTCCCTATGTACACACACCATGAAGATGTTAGGTGTACGAGTGATTTTACAAAAGAGGGTTGCACCACTCAAAACATTCATCATACCACCTATTTTAGGGACTTGGTGCCTAATAATACCTATTTTGGGCACCAAAAAAGCACAAGGATTTAAGCTCTTGCAAACCAAACCCTCATCCAACAACTTCTTTACTTGAGGAATAAACTCAAGCCCAAGAGGTGTGGCAATGCTAGCAAGTGTCTTTTTACAAAAGAGAAAATGTGGAGGTTGTCTAAGAGGGAAGGTTTCTTTAATGTTTGTCTTTATTGTAAAATGAGTTCCCTTCTTAGCTAAACTCTTGGAGGAGACACTTACCTCCTTACACTTCTCTTTAACCACTAATGGTTGTCCTTCTTCTTGGGGGTAGATTTCTTCACTAGATTCTTCCCCTTTTGCTTTTTCACTTTCACTAGAGGAAGGTGAAGTAGTAGCCTCATCTTGGCTACTATAAATGTATTGGACCCTCATAATCATGGTTTTTGTGGTGGGGCATTGAGAAGTAATGTGTCCTCTTCCAAGACATTTAAAGCACTTTATAGAGCTACTTTTCTCTTGCATACTAGCCTTATCATCTTTGGGCTTAGAAGGTGTCACCCCTAAGATGCCTTGACCTTGGTCTTTCTTTGGATAAGAGTGAGAGCCATAAGATGTTGAAGTAGACTTCTTTTTAAGTTGTTGCTCTACCCTTATTTCCCAATCTAAGTTAGCCTCTACATTGTCCTTCCCATGGAAGTATGAGAGTTTAATGTTAGCCTCTTGAGGCTTTCTTTCCTTTTCTCTTCTATGGGAGTGAGGTCTAAGATGTGACCTATGCCTTCCTTCGTAATAGTCACGAAGTTCTTCACTTAGACTTTTGCAAGAGTTATGACTACTATAAGAGGCATGTTTTTCTCTTTTCATTTCTTTCATTATTTTTCTTCTTTCTTCCTCTCTTATTTTCTTTCTTTCATCTTGACTTATTTCTTCCACTCTTTGTTTTCCTTTATCTTTTCTCTCTTGTTTTTCTTTCCATAACTTGAGGGAACTCAACTCATCCAAGATTCTAGATAAAGGGTCTTTATGACTAGTACCCTCGCCATTAACACTAGATGAATGATGACTCATGTTGGTTCCTAAGTTGTGGTTCTTTCTTGTTGGAGGTTTGAAAACAAAAGGTAAAAGAAACTATGGTTGAAACTAGCCAAAATAAACACTAAAACAGGTGTGAAAGATAAGGTAAAAAACACTAATTGGTAAAAGGAAAGCTATCTAGGCGGTTTGACAATGGAAGGTAAAGGAAATAAGCTATGAAAGTAAGCAAGAAAAGTAAACTAGGTGAATCCCAAGAGTGTTTGAATTACCACATTCAAGGTTCCCAACAAAACACTCACTATCCTAAGAAAAAATTGCCTAAAATTATTACACACAAATGGAAATTTGGTAACCTATTGGAGGCTCCCAACACACTTCCAATGAAAGGCCTTTTTGTTACAAAACTTGAAAGCAATTAAGGTAAGTAAATTTAAAATTACAAAATTACATAACGGTCCTCAATTTTGATGGTTGTTCTCTCTTTGGTGATTCACTCAATTTGGAGTGCTTCTTAGTCCAATAGCTCATAAGGTGGTTGGCCCCTTGCTTCTGGACTCAAATTCTTCAAGGGATGGCACCAATCCTCCTTCCAATTCCCTATATGTCAACCCACAAACAAGGAAACAAAGAGACAAGCAATAACCAAAGACCAAAAAAAATGAAATGAAAGCTAAACCAATGGAGTTTTAACAAGACAATTTTTCAAGGATTATTCAACAATTAAAGCAATGAAAAGGACATAGAAGCAAGCTAGGACTCAAAGAGAAACTTAGAATGGCTCTATAGAAGAGTAAAAAAAACTGAAAAAAAGACTCAACAAACCTCTAGCTTTGGCACTTGTCTTCACACTAATTTTCAATTGAAATTTCCAATTATAGAATAAATTTTGAGCCAAAACAACAAGCACACTTCCCTTTCACCTCTTTTTTTTCTCGATACTGATTTTCCTGCCAACTTGTGTGATTTTTCGTATTTTTTCCTTTTATCCAAATCACTTGTTTCTTTTTTTATAACTTTTTTCCAGATGTATATAAAATTAAGTAAAAATTTCAGCTCAAAATTCGAAGTAACCAATTCTCAGTAATTTTTACAATTTTGTATGTCCAAGCTGCCAGCACCAGCGATTTGTTTCTTTAAGCATGGTATATTGATTGTCTTGGGCTTACTTTCAACCTTCCTATGTATGTTGAACTCACTAGGATTGTTTAACACTGTTTTAGGAGTTCAATATTCACTGAGGATCAACATTTCAGCCAGCAATTCAATCACCAAAACTCAAATTCACAATAGACACAATCATAAGGAAACCTAAAAGTTCAAGAAAAGGTTCACAATCAAAGACTCTCTAAGAATTTTGCATGAACATGTTATGGACTAATTAACATGAAAGATTTGACTCAAATCAAATAATAGGCTAAAAGAATTTCATACACTCATGAACAAATGAGTTAGACAAAGAAACAAGAAAATAAAATTCAGCACAACATAAGAAATCTTATGTGACAAGTTTCATGACTAGACATGACTTCTATGACAAAACTACAATAGGTGAACAAGTCACTCTAGATTTTTGAGGTTTTCTTCTACTTTAATATTTTTGTAAGAATTTTATGGTTTAGGTTTCAGCCACAAAAAATAACAAGACAAAACTCAAAGGAACCTAAACTCAACACAATTCATGGTTCAAGAACAAGAACAAGAAATTTGAACCATAGAAAATAAATCTAGCTTCTATAGAAAGTTTAATCGGTGGAAACTCTAAAGAATCATGTTAACAACATTTAGAACAAGACATGTGAGGAGATACATGCAGAAAACTGAAGAAACAACAATGGAAGAGAAGGTAAAGAAAAAAAAAATTAATGGAGGTTTAAAGAGCACCTACTTGAAGCTCTTGTGCTCTGATTACCACTTGATGGAAGCTTGCTTGTGGGGCTTCTATGGAGGCTGGATCTTTGAGCTTCAATGAGGTCCTTTAATGGTGACTTTCCACCATGGAGATGCAGCGGAAGACAAAGGAGAAGAGGTGAGAGGAGGCGCCATCCACTAGGGAATAAGCCATAGAAGAAGGAGCTTCACCACCAAGATGAGCCTTGGATAAGAAGCTTGGAGAGGATGCTTCAATGGAGGAAAAGAAAGAGGGAGAGAAAGAGAGAGGGGGGGAGCACGAAATTGAAGGAAGAAAAAGGGAGAGAAGTTGAACTTTGAGTTGTGTCTCACAAGACTCTCATTCATCAAAGTTACAACAAGTGTTACACATGCTTCTATTTATAGACTAGGTAGCTTCCTTGAGAAGCTTTCTTGAGAAAACTTCCTTGAGAAGCTTCTTTGAGAAAACTTCCTTGAAAAGCTAGAGCTTAGCTACACACACCCCTCTCATAACTAAGCTCACCTCCTTGAGAAGCTTCCTTAAGAAGATTCCTAAAGAAGCTAGAGCTTAGCTACACATACCTCTCTAATAGCTAAGCTCACCTCCTTGAGATGAGAAGCTAGAGCTTAGCTACACACCCCCTATAATAGCTAAGCTCACCCCCATGACAAAAAACATGAAAATAACAAAAAAAGTCCTTATTACAAAGACTACTCAAAATGCCCCGAAATACAAGGCTAAAACCCTATACTACTAGAATGGCCAAAATACAAGGCCCAGACGAAGGAAAAACCTATTCTAATATTTACAAAGATAAGCGGGCTCATACTTAGCCCATGGGCTCGAAATCTACCCTAAGGCTTATGAGAACCCTAGGGCTTTCCATTGGATCTCTAGCCCAATCTACTTGGAGTCTTCTAGCCAATGCCCTTGCGGGATAGGATTGAATCAGTATTCGTCCAAGAAATAGTAGAAGGATTGCCCTACAAGTCTCTCAAGCATTTGATCCATGAAGGGAAGCGGGTAATGGTCTTTTCTTGTGGCTTCATTGAGCTTCCTATAATCAATACACATTCTCCATTTGGTGACTGTTCTTGTAGGAATTATCTCATTTCTATCATTTTTTACCATGCCATCCCTCCTCTTTTTCGAACAACTTGAACAGGACTAACCCATGAGCTGTCTGAAATTAGGTAGATGAGCCCTCCCTCTAGTAACTTGAGCACTTCTTTTCTTACTTCTTCTTTCATTATAGGATTCAATCTTCTTTGAGGTTGTCTCACGGGCTTGTAATTGGCTTCCAAATTGATTTTTTGCATACAATATGATGGACTGATTCCTTTTAAATCAGAGATGTGCCAACCAATAGCCGCTTTACGATGTTTTAGAATTTGCACCAGTTGATCCTCTTCTTCCTTCTTCAAAGAGTTGCTAATTATAACAGGTTTAGTCTCATTATTCTCCAAGAACACATACTTTAAATGCGCTAGAAGGGTCTTTAATTCTGCTTTGGGCTTTTTTGTTGGTCTAAATTTTTTTAATTCTTCAAAAACCACATGACCAACAAAGTTGTCTTTTGGATCATCAAGCTCTTCATCACAAACTAAGCAGTCTACCACATGACCAGGTTCTTTTTCCAAAGGAAACTATAGTATCATGGTTGAAGCTGATGATGTTATTTCATGCTCCACCTCTTCTTCTTCAAAATAGGCATCACCCATATCTAAGTGTTTCATGGCTTCAAAGAGGTCAAAATAATTTTCTGATCCTCTACACTGAGCTCCAATCGACCTTTATTTGTCCCTACAACGTAGCCAGCAGTTGCCATGCAAGGATATTCTGGAGTACTGGAGACTTCATCCTTTTCTTCTTCATTGATCAATTGATGATGGATTGTGGTAACTTGAAGAATGCTTTCTTGATGTGCTTCAATCTTTGCATACTCTTCTTCTCTTCTGACCACAACTTTAGTCATGTCATCTACCAACTTGCCAAGTTGAGTTTCAGTTCTTTTAAAGGCTTGTTGCATTGAATCTATAGTATCTTTGAATTGCATTAGCAGGTCATCCAGATTAGACAATCCTTCTACTTCATTGTGATAATAAGGTTTCCATTTTGACTCCCATTGATAATCTACAGAAGAATAGTCCCTTTCAAACTGAGCTCCCTGCTGTTGCATGGAATAACAGTCACCTTTAGAGCTAGCTTGGTACGTCATGAAGTCTTCCAATACACTTTCAAGATCAGGAGCTCTTCCTTTCTCATAATAGTTGTGCATGGCTGGTTCCTGCCTCCGATCAAAGTTATTTATAGAATAAAAGTAACAACTGTCCTGGTGATGCTCTCCTCTAGCAAAATCACAATTTATTAGTGGAATAGAGATAACAATCTTCATGATACAGCGGTAAGAGATTTGTCTTCCTTAGGAATAATTAGGCCACCTGTAGGAGATTCTATACAAACAAAATACTAACAGAACAACAGTTATCCAATTCAATAAGAGAAGACAAATATGAATTGAGAACAAATATTCACAAATAATCAAAGAATAACGAATAAAGAATAGGCACCAAAAAACAAACTAACTTTCCAAATAAAAAGAAGTTCCCCGGCAACGGCGCCTAAAACTTGTTCGCTTCCGGCAAGTGCACCGGATCGCGCAAGTAGTATAAAATGGTAAGAACCGAGTATCAAACTCTCGGGGAACTTGCGTTACTTGGTAAAGCTATTACAGTGAATAGGTGTCTAGTGTGAACAGAGATGTGTAAACTAACTATTAAAAGGGAAAATCATGTGAGTAATGATGTGTAAAGACAAGTAGATGACAAGTTGGTCTTCCTAATAGGTGCCTGATGTTAGAAGGATATTCTCTACTTAACAATGCTCATGCGTTCTATGGTGTCTCCTGAAATGCTAAACCTCGATTCCTCATGATAGTCTAGCCTAATCCTGATCAAGCATCATCCATAGATTCCTCTTGTTGGACTAAACTCAGCCAAAACTGCATTAAGACAAACATACAACAACTAGGTTACCATACCCCAATTCCTCGTGAAAATACAACAAACTAGCCTCGTCCTGTCAAGTTCTAAGAATCAGACCAGTTTCCACTGCTGAATGATCCTAAAAACACATGCATCTACATGATCAAGGCAAAAGCATGGTAGAATGAAGTTTTGATAGCACAGTGAACACATAAAACATCATTAAATAGATAAAAAAAAATATTTACATCAAGTACCGACAAGGAAGATCCAATAGAGGATTTAGCTTTCCATAACTGGGAAGTTTCCTTTACAACAAAGAGAAGAGAAAGATAAAATATTGCAAAAATACAAGTAGTGGGGATGTCTCCTCCACCTCTAGGACCTCACAATCACTCACAAACTCATCTCAAGCTCTCAGGATGGCTTCCTCTTCAAGCTCTGGTCTCTGCAGATCTTCACACAACAAAATCTCTCAAACTCTCTGGAACTTGGACCTTTCTCTCTCTAGAACTCTCTAAACATGCAGAAGTTTCAAGAAAAGGCCAAACTCCTTTCCAAAATCTGATTTCAGGCTTAAATAGGTGGCTTTGTTCGTGCTCGTGCGCTTAGTGCAATTCTGAACCGCTTAGCGCACATTAGTGAATTTCGGCTTTGTGCAGCTTTTCTCACTCAACGGATGGACTGAAGCGGTGCACTTAGCGGGATGGCCCTTTGCTTAGCGAATAAGCATAGCTCATTCTTCTTCCAGATTCTTCCTCATGCTTAGCCAAGGATTATTGCGCTCAGCGGATAGCTCGCTAAGCTAGCAGATTAGCTTAGCGAGAGGGTGAAAATCAGCACTTCAAAACTTGCTAATTATCCTGAAATTGAGAGAAAATGATTATTAAATACACAAAATGGGAGTACTATGTATTTATTACCTATCTTTAACAAAAACTAATTACAACACTACAAATAACCATAAATTGGAGGAGTTTGATACAATTTACACAAGTTTTATACACAAAAGTTAGTCATATTCACCGACTAACACTTTACGGAAGTGCCTCGGCCTTGATTTTCTTCTTCTTTCTCCTTCTTTTCACTAATTTTAAGTGAAATATGCTTGCCCAGGGTGTTGAACCCCTTCCTTCAACCTCCCATGCCCTTTTATAGCCAAAATAGGGGAGGGGCTTGCCACCCAACTTGCCCAGGCGAGCTGGTTACTTCATGTAGAAGCTTCCTGATGGGCCTAGATGGGCCCAGGGCTGAAGAGCACCCCCTAAATTGATCAGTTCACCCCTATTTTGAGTTTGTGGCTTATTTCCTTCCAAAACATCGTGAAATCTTACGAATCGCGCGACAATTGGCTCTAAGCAACTCAACGTGACCAGCAAAAACCCGTATGTCGACAAACAATTGTCCCCGATCGAAATTAGGGTATGACACCAATGCATGCAATTAAGAAAGCGGTGCAGACTTTCACGCTTCTTTTTTACTTTGACGACAAAAAGAATGCAAGGCATGGGTAACGACACGGGGGAGTATACATGAGTGAACATAATGACTAATGACAATAGAAGGTATGTGGTTGGTAGCACAAAGAAACATGCTAGACGAATGAGCATGATAACATAATGACTTAATGCGAAATGTCACGTGTGAACATAATAAAAATGGTAAACACAAAAATGATGTATACTATTACGACTTATAAAGATATGCATGACTAGATCAAGGAAACAAGACATAGTGAGTTTGTTCTGTGTCTCTAGTTTAGGATCCTAATCGAAGGGATCAAAAGTTCGTTATCCGGTGATTACCCCCAAGGGTAGTTGTATGTAACTTTCAAGGTTTCTAGAGATATCATCTTCTTTGATAACAACATCATGGCGGTAGGGACTACCAACGACAATGCATCATCAAAAGAGGAAAACTCTAGATGAGGCTTCACTATTATTAAGTGAGTCAGAGACCCAACATGACCACAGATCGACCTCCACTTCCTATGTCTCACACAGACCCGAGTATAGGGCCTAGTACCTTAATGTGTGTGCAAAGGTGTAGGTGCCATGCATGCATAGAACAAATAAATACTCCTAACTATGAATGTAATAGATAGATAGACACACAAAAAACACAGTAACACAGCAAGGGTTATATACAAATTTGTACCAAACAAAAGATAAAAGGGGAAAGGGAACATAAATAAAGAAGAAGTCATGATAAAACATTACACACCGATCAAATGACTTAACTCTCTAACAAGTCCCTAGTGGAGTCGCCAACTGTCGTAACCTGCCCTTCGACGGGAGGGCAAGGCAAAATAAAAATGGCGATCTTTCAAAAAGAAAAAACGCACGGGCATTGCCACCAACATTTATTCGAGGAAAACATTAGAAAAACCAAAATGGGTCTACGGATTTTGAAAATAAGGGTTTGGGAGTTGTTTAAGCACGGGGAAGGTATTAGCACCCCACGCACCCGTGACAAGGGACAGCAGCCTTTAATTGAGTGTGCAAAAATGTGACTTCAATATTATTTAATTTCCCTTTTATATTTTTTTATTTTTTTGGGGTCGACAAGGGTGTTGCCCCTGCAACTACATATCCTCAGGTGCGATGAGGAATTCAGACCTACGTAGTTCTTTAAAGTGAAAAAGTTGTGTGTTGAATTGGTTTTGGGCTTTTGAAAGATTCATTTTAATTGACATAAACAAAAGAGAGGTTGTTAAGGCATTGGACCTTAAATTATCTCAAGTGGCTTAAATGGAGAGAAATTCAGTTATATGTTGATTTTATCTCGGTTTTGTTTATTAACTTTCAATCTCTTTAAAAGATGACTTACGACACTAATGATCGGTTAAAATTAACTTTACAAAAGAAAAGAGATTATCGATGATAAAAAGAAGGAAATGAATATGCACAAAAACAACAAAAGAGGACCCCTAAGGGTGCATAGATCATGTTCAAATCTCTAAGAACAAAACACTAACCAAATGACAAACGAAGAACACCGAACGAAGAATGATGTAGAGGTTGATTACAGTCACGATTCGGCAGCACTTCGACCTTTTTTCCTCTTCTTTCTTCTTCTTCTCTCTTATTTCTCTCAATTCCTTCAATACTCAATGCTCGAACCCCTTCCTCAGCCCCCATTCATGCCTATTTATAGCAAAAAATGGCATTTGGGACCACGGCAGCTCGCCCAGGCGAGCTTATGCTTCATCTTGAAGTAACTGGCTTGCCCAGACAAGCTGGTTCCTTCAGCCCTAAGCAATTTGGGGGCCCAAGCGAGCCAGAGGCTAGCTTGGGCAAGCTAGGGTCCAGAAAATTCACCAAAAAGACCCTTTTGCCCCCCCTTTGGTATCTTTCGCATCCTTGACCAAAACATCAAACAATCTTTCGTCTTGTATGGTAACTAGTGTCGAACAACACAGTTCAGCTAGTTAGAATCAAAACATCAGTGAATGATAGTCCCCAGACGAAATTAGAGTCTGACAAATGGTCTGATCAATATTCTGTTCTGAACATAGCATGTTGTATTAACTATTTCTACCCAGAAGTGCTTAAGAAGTGAGTTTTCATAGAGCATGGTTCTAGCCATCTCTTGCAAAGTTCTATTTTTCCTTTCAACTACCCTATTTTGTTTAGGTGTTCTTAGTGAAGAGAAGTTATGGAAAATATCATTCTTTTCACAAAATGATATGAACTCAACATTTTCAAACTCAGTTCGACAGTCACTTCTGATAGAAGATAATACATAAGCCTTTTTCATTTTGAACTCTTTCACGGAATATTTCAAAGACCTTGAAAGACTCGTGCTTTTGAGCAAGGAAATATACCCAAGTATATCTGAAATATTCATCAACTATGACAAAACCGTTCTTCTTTCCTCCCAAGCTCAATGTTCTAGTTGGTCCAAATAGATTCATATGCAACAATTGTATTGGTTTAGAAGTGGAAACAACATCTTTAGATTTGAAAGAGGTTTTGATTTGTTTCCCTTGCTGACATGCTTCACAGAGAAAATGAGTTTTCCAAAAGATTTTGGACAGTCCTTTAACCAAATCCTTTTTGGATAGTTTTGAAACATGTTTTAATATGAGATGCCTGAGTCTTTCATGCAAAATCCATCTTTCATCTTCTTTGGATAGCAGACACGTTACATTATGTTAACTAAGATCTATCAAATCAATCTCATACAAATTGTTGTGTCTTCTAGCAGTAAAGAAAGATTTGTCATCTTCTATCTTGACTATATTATCTTTGTTAAAGGAGACAATATAACCACTATCACAAAATTGACTTATGCTAACCAAGTTATACTTTAGACCTTCAACATATAAGACATTGTCTATGGAGGCTAGAAAGGGAATACCAATTTTACCTATTCAGAGATCTTTCCCTTAAATATGCCTCCGAAGGAAACTGCTCCTCCCTCATGTGGCTTTAGGTATAGGAACATAGACCTTTCCCCTATCATGTGTCGTGAGCATCCACTGTCTAGGTACCAGCTTAAACCCCAGACTTTTCCTACCAAGAATATCTACAATAGGTACTATTTGAGATGTTGGTACCTATATCTTTTTGGGTCCAACATAATTAGTAGCCTTAGACATTTTTTTCTTCTTATGGATGCATTTGAACTTAGAATGTCCAAACTTACCACAAAAGTCACATTTATCTAAGACAAGCCGTGATTTGGAGGATGTTGTTCCCTTTTCAAAGCCTAGGCCAGACTTGTCATGGGGGCATTGATGGAATTTCGAAAGAGTGGTGAGAGTCTTTGAACTTTCCAAGAACTTCCTAAAGTCCTTAGTGTGTCAAGCTACTTCTTCCCTTAGTTTTTCAGATGTGGAAGTTTCATCTATCAACTTTCCAGACTTAGACTCTCTTCTAGAGTCTGGATCTTCATTTGATTTCCTTAACTCAATGTTTTTAGAAACAAAAGTTTTAAATTTTTCTTTGAACTTTTTGCAATAAAGGGAAATCATATGATAGTTTTGAAGAAGAACATCATAGGGCATATCCTCTTCATCGTCTAATGATGAACAAGAAGAAGTATCAAATTCAGAACAAGTTTTTACCTCATTCTTATTGTCTATATTTGCCATGATATAGATGTTGGCATGTTCATTATCTGAACTGCTACTTTTTTCATTGTCTAACTTATCCTAGGTGGCCGTTAGACTTTTCTTTTTCTTTTCATCATAGTATCTTCTCATTTTTAGGCTTTTTAAACCTTGAATCTTTACATCTAGAGAAGTGTTGAAACTTTCCTTTCTTCTTCATCATTTGTTTGAACTTTCTGGACATGAGAACCATTTCATCTTCCATGGATCCATCAAAGTTGTTTGATCCATCATATTCCTACATTTTCACTTTTAGAGCTTTAGATGAGTTGGATCAGGTTGGAATCTAGAAGGGGGGTGAATAGATTCTTTCAAATTCTTTACCAATTCGTTCTTAACATAGATTAAAAAACCCCTTCAAATCAATCAATGTTTCTTCAAAAGATCATTATAAACCAAAAACTTCAGTGATTATAACACGTGCAAAAAACAGAATCTATTATGATGGTCCTTGAGATCAATTTTACTAACAACATGAATTCAAGACTCAGAGATTAGACAATAAGATAACCACAAAAGAATTTTTACTAGTTCATGTAGAAGCAAATGAATTTGGTGTTTTGATGATGATCATGATCATGCGCTTTTCAAGTTTAAATTCAAGACAATGATTCAAGAATACAAACCACAACATCAAGATGATCACTAGTATTTTAGGAAGGGAATTCCTAATTGATATAGCAAAAGGTTTGGCCAAGTAATTTAAGTTAAAAAGTGTTTTTCAAGAGATTTACTCTCTGGTAATCGATTACCAGAGGATGTAATCGATTACCAGTGGCCAAAAATGATTTACAACAGCTACTAAATATTTGAATTCAAATTTTAGACTGTGTAATCGATTATACAATATTGGTAATCGATTACCAGCAGTTAATAAACGTTTTAATTCAAATTTTAAAAGTTGTAATCGATTATACAAATCCTGTAATCGATTACCAGAGAAGATTTTCAGAAAATTATTTCTAAGAGTCACATCTTCTCAAATGGTTTTACATGACCACCAAAGGTCTATATATATGTGACTTAGAACACGAATTTGCTCAGAGTTTTTCAGAACAACAAGTGTTTATTCTCTTAAAGAGCAAAATCATTTTATCCTCTTAAGAATTCCTTGGCCAATACACTTGAAATTCAATAAGGAATCATTTGAGTGCTCAGATTGTAAAATCTATCTCTTTCAAGAGAGATTCATTCTTCTCTTCTTTCTAATTCTCTAAGGGATTAAGAGACCGAGGGTCTCTTGTTGTAAAAGAATTCTGAACACAAAGGAAGGATTGTCCTTGTGTGTTCGGAACTTGTAAAAGGATTTTACAAGATAGTGGAACTCTCAAGCAGGTTGCTTGGGGACTGGACGTAGGCACAAGGGTGTGGCCGAACCGGTATAAATCTGAGTTTGCACTTTCTCTTCCCTTAAACTCTTTTATTTATTATTGTTTTATATTTATATTCAGATTGTTCTATTTGAATCATTATTTAAGAAGTTCATTGTTAAGAGAATTTGTAACTTGAATAGAAAGTGAAATAGAATTTTAATTGGGGAAATAGTTTGTAATATCTTAATTCAACCCCCCTTCTTAAGATATCTGAGGCCACTTGTCTAACAGTTCAGTCCAATCTAAACCTACATCTAGTTGTTGTAAATCCGCTTAGAACTTCCACTATATAGAGAAAACAAGTGCAAATACTATGCACACGCAATTATCTAATAGAAAACAAATTTTTCTCTTGAACCCTACAAGAAAAGACTTTGAATTGAAACTCTATCAATTCTGTAACACTCTTGGTAACTATAACCAAGAACCATAATCTAGAAGAATGAAAGATACAGGATTGAATACACCTGAAATGTGTAGATATTTAATCTTCAATTTTTCTTCACAAGATGATTAATTCATGATGGTGGAATGAATGATTATTTGATTAACTTCAATCTTTACACTAAATGCAGTGCTATTCTTTTAAAAGACTTTCTTGAAATG
The DNA here is from genome assembly GCF_004193775.1 of Glycine soja. Taxonomy (NCBI): domain Eukaryota; kingdom Viridiplantae; phylum Streptophyta; class Magnoliopsida; order Fabales; family Fabaceae; genus Glycine; species Glycine soja. Next base: position 24,336,526 of record NC_041011.1, read on the forward strand.
TTTTTCTCCAAGACTGGACGTATCAAGAGTCTCTAATAAAGAAGACACATAGGGGTATTTATAAATTTTGACGGTTAAAATAGATCTAATAGATTATAAAAAATAGGTAATTGATTAATTCCTTAAAACCCCTTTTGATCTACATTTCCAAAAACTAGTTAATTGATTATACAAAGGGGTAATCGATTAATTCATTTCAATCTAATTATTTTCCATTTCTTTTGTGTTGTCTTGGTAATTAATTATCATGTGTGGTAATCGATTATAAAATCACACAGAGAGCTTTTCTTTGTTTACAGGTGTTGGGTAATCGATTATCCTAAGCTACAGATCCTTCCTTCTTTTGAAATTGGCTTGGGCATTCGATTACCAAGTTAGACAATCAATTAATTTGATGCTTCTAACCAAATTTCAAGTAGAAGTAAGTTCTTAAGAAACTTAGAGAATAAGAATACTTCATTCACTTCATATTTGATCAATCACTAAGCATGAAAAAGACTTAGACTATATCACACACATGCCTAGTCTAAAACATTCAATACAAATGCCTCATCTATTAAATATGTTAGACATTGCAAAATTGTCAAACCAAAACTAAAAACTAAGGGTTTCAAGCTTTGATCTAACATTTTGGACATAAGGACAACCTCATCATTTGTGGATCCATCATAGTTGTTTGATCCATCATATTCCTTCATCTTCACTTTAAGAACTTTAGATGAGCTCTTCCTTTCTTCTCTTCTAAAACTTGTTTCTTCATACCCAAGGGCAACAAAATTCTTCTTTTGTAGATGCTCCATGTTTTGAAGGTGAACTTCATGGACACTTAGAATACCCATCAGCTCATCACATGCAAGATTCTTCAGATCCCTTGCTTCTTAGATGGTTGTGGTCTTTGGTTTCCACACCTTAGGAAAGCTATCTAGCACCTTCAAGTTTATTTGGGCCTTGGAGTACATCTATCCAAGAGCTTCTAGATTGTTCAAAAGAACTTGAAGTCTTCCAAACATATCATCCACAAACTCTCCATCCTTCATGTTGAAGCTTTCATAATGTATGGTCATAGTTGTATCCTTCTCTAGTTTGACATCCTCAGTGCCTTCATAGTTTGTGCTCAATAAGTCCCAGATCTTTTTGGTAGTTCTTAGTTTTCAAATCTTGTACTCATTTTTTGATAGGTCACATGTCAGAGTGTATCTGGCTTTTGTGTTGAGCTTCATAATGACAAGATCATCATTTGTCCATTCAGCTTCAAGTCTGGGAATAGAGATATCCCCATTGGTGATGATAAGTCAGATTCTATATTGGGTGGACTTAATGTACATCTCCATTTTGTCCTTCCAATAGAGGTAGTCTTCTCCAGTGAAGCTTGGTGGCCTTGTGAGAGATGTTCCCTCAATGATGAACGGACATTGGTTATTTGCCATTTGGATTTTTTCCTCTGAAGACTTTTAAGTGCTCAACACTTAGAGGTTGAGCTTTGGTACCAAATTGTAGAAGCAAATAACACAAGAAAGGGGGGTTGAATTGTGTTTTTAGATATTTTAAACATTTTCTTTGATCAAAAACACATTTACCGTCTGACACACATTTTTACAAGAAACATATGGTGAATTTTAAAAAGAGCTTTATCAGAAAACAATTTTCTTTATCAGATCAAAACATATATAAGATCTAAAAAAATTCAAATTTTTTGTTAGTAAAACAAAGAGATAAGCAGTAAACAATAGCACACAAGAGTTTATACTGGTTTGTCTCTATCCTAAGACTACGTAAGATCTTGGCAACCCATCAAGTTTCCACTAACTTATCAAAAGTTAAAAAGTATTCTTCACTGTCACTTTTGGTTTGGCTCTTACAAAGAAAAGCTCTACCCCAACTTTGACTTAACCCACTATACTTTTTCCTACCAAGCCACTATTGTCTCTAAACAAATTAACAAGATTTGTTGGAAGTTTGAATATTGACTAATATGACTAATATCAGATCATCTTACAAACGGATATATCTCTCAACACTTTAGTCTTTTGTCTTAAGGTTTACAAAGTGTTTTGAAAGCTTAGTATCTATACAAAAATTTACAGAAAGCATTCTACAAGAAAGAATGAATGAATAATTCGCAAGTAGGTTCGTATCTTGTATCTTCAAAGCTTCTTCTATTTATATGATTCATCTTCAAGTATTCATTGTCTAACAATGGGTAGATTCTTCACTTTGTTCTTTGTCTAAAGTCTTTAGGTTGTTAGAGCATTTAATGCTTGCATTAAATACACGTCCTTTCTTCATGCAAAGTTTATGTTGATAGGTTGGTGTGTCTTATACTTTAGTAGAAAAGTCACTTCTTCCATCATAGCAAGTCTGCACCGGCAGAACATGTCTTTTGATGAAAATCCATACTTTCAAACTGTGAACTTCATTTATTCTTCACAGGACTTTGATAGATCATAGGAAAATGTTTTCTGTAGGAGATACTCTTACACATAAATTATTAAATGAAACTCTTAAATGCATTGTTTAATATTATGCCAGATTGTCATATATTGCCTCTGGGCTTCTATGGAGGCAATTTCTTTGAGCTTCAATGAGGTCCTTTAATGGTGATTTTCCACCCTCGAGATGCAGCGGAAGACAAAGGAGAAGAGGTAAGAGGCGGCGCCATCCACTAGGGAATAAGCCATGAAAAAAGGAGCTTCACCACCAAGATGAGCCTTGGATAAGAAGCTTGGAGAGGATGCTTCAATGGAGGAAAAGAAAGAGGGAGAAAAAGAGAGAGGGGGGAGCACGAAATTGAAGGAAGAAAAAAGGAGAGAAGTTGAACTTTGAGTTGTGTCTCACAAGACTCTCATTCATCAAAGTTACAATAAGTGTTACACATGCTTCTATTTATAGACTAGGTAGCTTCCTTGAGAACCTTTCTTGAGAAAACTTCCTTGAGAAGCTTCTTTGAGAAAACTTCCTTGAGAAGCTAGAGCTTAGCTACACATACCCCTCTCATAACTAAGTTCACCTCCTTGAGAAGCTTCCTTAAGAAGATTCCTAAAGAAGCTAAAGCTTAGCTACACACACCTCTCTAATAGCTAAGTTCACCTCCTTGAGATAAGAAGCTAGAGCTTAGCTACACACCCCCTATAATAGCTAAGCTCACCCATATGCCAAAAAACATGAAAATACAAAAAAAGTCCTTACTACAAAGACTACTCAAAATGCCCCGAAATACAAGGCTAAAACCCTATACTACTATAATGGCCAAAATACAAGGCCCAAACGAAGGAAAAACCTATTCTAATATTTACAAAGATAAGCGGGCTCATACTTAGCTCATGGGCTCGAAATCTACCCTAAGGCTCATGAGAATCCTAGGGCCTTCCCTTGGATCTCTAGCCCAATCTACTTGGAGTCTTTTATCCAATGCCCTTGCGAGGTAGGATTGCATCATTCCCTCCACCTTGGAAAGGATTTGACCTCAAATCCCGAGGTTCTTCATACTCTAGGCTCCTTCCCTCGACACCTGTAAAAAGAACAAAAACATATGTGTTAGTGGTGTTTGGTATGTTGAAGTAAGGTAAGGTTTGAAAACCAATTTCCTAGGCATCTTCCAATGAAGGAACATGGTTCCTCACCAACTCAATGAGTGGTGCTACATGTATAGAAAAATATGGGACAAACCTTTTGTAAAAGTTTGTTAAGTCATGGAAGCCACAAATTTTACTTATACTTGGTGGACTGGGCCACTCAGGAATGACCTTAAATCTCTTAGGGTTCATGGGAACCCCTTGATCACTATTTGAAAAATTAAGAAAAGTAACGCAATAAAACATACCTTTTTCTGTATTTTCATATTGATTATTCCTACCAAAAAGTATGACAAACCTAAGGTGTCCCATATGAGTACCTAAGTTTGTATTGAAACTAAAAATAAGAACAAACCTACCTAATGGATCCCTATGTACACACACCATGAAGATGTTAGGTGTACGAGTGATTTTACAAAAGAGGGTTGCACCACTCAAAACATTCATCATACCACCTATTTTAGGGACTTGGTGCCTAATAATACCTATTTTGGGCACCAACAAAGCACAAGGATTTAAGCTCTTGCGAACCAAACCCTCATCCATAAACTTCTTTACTTGAGGAATAAACTCAAGCCCAAGAGGTGTGGCAATGCTAGCACGTGTCTTTTTACAAAAGAGAAAATGTGGAGGTTGTCTAAGAGGGAAAGTTTCTTTAATGTTTGTCTTTATTGTAAAATGAGTTTCCTTCTTAGCTAACCTCTTGGAGGAGACACTTACCTCCTTACACTTCTCTTTAACCACTAATGGTTGTCCATCTTCTTGGGGGTAGATTTCTTCACTACATTCTTCCCCTTTTGCTTCTTCACTTTCACTAGAGGAAGGTGAAGTAGTAGCCTCATCTTGGCTACTATAAATGTCTTGGCCCCTCATAATCATGGTTTTTGTGGTGGGGCATTGAGAAGTAATGTGTCCTCTTCCAAGACATTTAAAGCACTTTATAGAGCTAGTTTTCTCTTGCATACTAGCCTTAGGGGCTTGCTTTTCTATTGTATTCCCCTTATCATCTTTGGGCTTAGAAGGTGTCACCCCTAAGATGCCTTGACCTTGGTCTTTCTTTGGATAAGAGTGAGAGCCATAAGATTTTGAAGTAAACTTCTTTTTAAGTTATTGCTCTACCCTTATTTCTCAATCTAAGTTAGCTTCTACATTGTCCTTCCCATGGAAGTATGAGAGGTTAATGTTAGCCTCTTGAGGCTTTCTTTCCTTTTCTCTTCTATGAGAGTGAGGTCTAAGATGTGACCTATGCCTTCCTTCGTAATAGTCACGAAGTTCTTCACTTAGGCTCTTGCAAGAGTTATAACTACTATAGGAGGCATGTTTTTCTCTTTTCATTTCTTTCATTATTTTTCTTCTTTCTTCCTCTCTTATTTTCTTTCTTTCATCTTGACTTATTTCTTCCACTCTTTTTTTTCCTTTTTCTTTTCTCTCTTGTTTTTCTTTCCATAACTTGAGGGAACTCAACTCATCTAAGATTCTAGATAAAGGGTCTTTATGACTAGTACCCTCGCCATTAACACTAGATGAATGATGACTCATGTTGGTTCCTAAGTTATGGTTCTTTCTTGTTGGAGGTTTGAAAACAAAAGGTAAAAGAAACTATGGTTGAAACTAGCCAAAATAAACACTAAAAGAGGTGTGAAAGATAAGGTAAAAAACTAATTGGTAAAAGGCAAGCTATCTAGGCGGTTTGACAATGGAAGGTAAAGGAAATAAGCTATGAAAGTAAGCAAGAAATGTGAACTAGGCGAATCCTAAGAGTGTTGGGATGACCACATTTAAGGTTCCCAACAAAACACTCACAATCCTAAAGGAAAATTGCCTAAAATTATTTCACACAAATGGAAGTTTGGTAACCTATTGGAGGCTCCGAACACACTTCCAATAAAAGGCCTTTTTGTTACAAAACTTGAAAGCAATAAAGGTAAATAAATTGCAAATTAAAAAATTACAAAACATCCTCAATTTTGGTGGTTGTTATCTCTTTGGTGATTCACTCAATTTGGAGTGCTTCTTAGTCCAATAGCTCTTAAGGTGGTTGGCCCCTTGCTTCTTGACTCAAATTCTTCAAGGGATGGCACCAATCCTCCTTTCCAATTCCCTATATGGCAACTCACAAGCAAGGAAACAAAGAGACAAGCAATAACCAAAGACCAAAAAAAATGAAATGAAAGCTAAACCAATGTAGTTTTAACAAGACAATTTTTCAAGGATTATTCAACAATTAAAGCAATGAAAAGGACATAGAAGCAAGCTAGGAGTCAAAGAGAAACTTAGAATGGCTCTAGAGTAGTGTAAAAAAAGACTCCACAAACCTCTAGCTTTGGCACTTGTCTTCACACTAATTTTCAATTGAAATTTCCAATTATAGAATAAATTTTGAGCCAACACAACAAGCACACTTCCCTTTCACCTTTTTTTTTTCTGGATACTGATTTTCCTGATAACTTGTGTGATTTTTCATATTTTTTACTTTTATCCAAATCACTTGGTTCTTTTTTTATAACTTTTTTCCAGATGTCTAGAAAATTCAGTAAATATTTCAGCTCCAAATTCAAATTAACCAATTCCCAGTAATTTTTACAAGTTTGTATGTCCAAGCTGCCAGCACCAACGATTTTTTTTTTTAAGCATGGTATATTGATTGCCTTGGGCTTACTTTCAACCTTCCTATGTATGTTGAACTCACTAGGATTGTTTACCACAGTTTTAGGAGTTCAATATTCACTTAGGATCAACATTTCAGCCAGCAATTCAATCACCAAAACTCAAATTCACAATAGACACAATCAAAAGGAAACCTAAAAGTTCAAGAAAAGGTTCACAATCAAAGACTCTCTAAGAATTTTGCATGAACATGTTAAGGACTAATTAACATGAAAGATTTGACTCAAATTAAATAATAGGGAAAAAGAATTTCATACACTCATGAACAAATGAGTTAGACAAAGAAACAAGAAAATAAAATTCAGCACAACATAAGAAATCTTATGTGACAAGTTTCATGACTAGACATGACTTCTATGACAAAACTACAATAGGTGAACAAGTCACTCTAGATTTTTGAGGTTATCTTCTACTTTAATATTTTTGTAAGAATTTTATTATGGTTTAGGTTTCAGCCACAAAAAATAACAAGCAAAAACTCAAAGGAACCTAAACTCAACACAATTCATGGTTCAAGAACAAGAACAAGAAATTTGAACCATAGAAAATCAAATCTAGCTTCTATAGCAAGTTTAATCGGTGGAAACTCTAAAGAATCATGTTAACAACATTTAGCACAAGACATGTGAGGAGATACACGGAGAAAAATGAAGAAACAACAATCGAAGAGAAGGTAAAACTGAAAATCAAGGGAGGTTTAAGGAGCACCTACTTGAAGCTCTTGTGCTCTGATTACCACTTGATGGAAGCTTGCTTGTGGGGCTTCTATGGAGGCTGGATCTTTGAGCTTCAATGAGGTCCTTTAATGGTGATTTTCCACCCTCGAGATGCAGCAGAAGACAAAGGAGAAGAGGTAAGAGGCGGTGCCATCCACTAAGGAATAAGCCATGAAAGAAGGAGCTTCACCACCAAGATGAGCCTTGGATAAGAAGCTTGGAGAGGATGCTTCAATGGAGGAAAAGAAAGAGGGAGAGAAGGAGAGAGGGGGGAGCACGAAATTGAAGGAAGAAAAAGGGAGAAAAGTTGAACTTTGAGTTGTGTCTCACAAGACTCTCATTCATCAAAGTTACAATAAGTGTTACACATGCTTCTATTTATAGACTAGGTAGCTTCCTTGAGAACCTTTCTTGAGAAAACTTCCTTGAGAAGCTTCTTTGAGAAAACTTCCTTGAGAAGCTAGAGCTTAGCTACACATACCCCTCTCATAACTAAGTTCACCTCCTTGAGAAGCTTCCTTAAGAAGATTCCTAAAGAAGCTAAAGCTTAGCTACACACACCTCTCTAATAGCTAAGTTCACCTCCTTGAGATGAAAAGCTAGAGCTTAGCTACACACCCCCTATAATAGCTAAGCTCACCCATATGCCAAAAACCATGAAAATACAAAAAAAGTCCTTACTACAAAGACTACTCAAAATGCCCCGAAATACAAGGCTAAAACCCTATACTACTAGAATGGCCAAAATACAAGGTCCAAACGAAGGAAAAACCTATTCTAATATTTACAAAGATAAGCGGGCTCATACTTACCCCATGGGCTCGAAATCTACCCTAAGGCATATGAGAACCCTAGGGCCTTCCCTTGGATCTCTAGCCCAATCTACTTGGAGTCTTCCATCCAATGCCCTTGCGGGGTAGGATTGCATCAGTATCGTTTAAAAACTTAGACACAGGAATATAAACCATGATCTGATAGCACATCAAACACAATTTTTACCACTTATATTTATTTTCATTTAATCAAAATAGTTAAAACTCATGATTCGTCTTTGAGATGTAAATGTCTTTTGACTTAACAAAAAATTCTCTTGAGATAAATTCAAATCTTTCACCCATTTAATTGCATCAAGTAAAAGAAGAGCCTTTGCCTCAATAGAAGTAATATTGTATTATTTATTTTTTTTCAAAAACTAAAAAATGTGTTTCACTTTCTACTAAAAAAATATATTAAAATTACATAAAAAGTAAATTATATTTTAAAATATTTTGAAAAAAAAAATAAAAGTATTCTCCATTTGGTTCTTTATATATAACAAATAGAGAATTTTTTTTTCTTAATTATAACAAACATAGACCCAATTTTAAGTATATTATTTATTAATTTATTTTACATCCTTAATTTGTTGAAATATATTAATTAGACATTCACTCATTTTCTATTTAAGTGGATGAATTTATTGATATATTAAAAATACTAATACAAGTTAAACTTATTGGTAGGAAAGTAAATATAATTACTACTTAAATTATTTATTTTATAGATATTTTAATAATAATTTAAATTTATGATATTATTAACTAAATGGAAATAATTTAATTATTATTATGGGTATTAATTTACAAATTATTTATTTTTTTAGGTTTATTATATTTTTAGTTCCTATTTTTTTAGAAAATGTTTTTAGTTCCTGAATTTTTTATTTTTATTCTTAACTTTTTTTCCATAATTAGTTTTAATCTATATTAAAACAACTAAAAGTAGGATGAAGAAAAAGTTAGAGGAACAAAAGTAAAAATGAGAAAAATTTAAGGAACTAAAATAAGATAAAATGAAATATAAAGACTAAAAACAAAATTTGTTAAGAATTTAAGATTTTAAAAAATAATAAACCAGCAACAGTTAATCCAAGTGGTAGTGATTTTTATTTGTTAGCTAATTTAAGATTTAAATCTTGGTTAACTATGGAATAACACTGATTGACTTTTAAATATGAAATAATTTTTTATAAAATATTTTTCAGTAAAAACTAGAAAAATAGTATTAGTGTGCTTTCCATATAAACCCTTGAGAGCCACACTACGAATCCGAAGCCCAAACCATTCTGTTATGGCTATAGAATAGTCCACTTGTCTTGTTTCACAGCGAACCAAATTTCTTTAATTGATTTCCGCTTACAGGATAAGGTAATAACATACGAACAAAAGGTGTTCCAATTTTGTTTTGGACACAAAACAAAACGGTAGAGTGAGCTTTGAAACATAGCAGCATTCACTTTTCACTAGAGAACAAACAAGGCCTTCTTCTCCACCTTTTCACATTGTATTGCATCATCACCATCCATTTCCATTGTTAGCTCCTCTTAATGGTTATGGCAACTGTGGGATCTGAACCTGCTTGTGCAAGAACGGTTCATGATGTTGCATCTTCTTTCAGCTCTAAATGGCAGCACTCTTCTACGGTTAAGAAGCAGCCACGTGCTCGAATTCCTCAATGTTCTCTCAGGATTAGAGCTTGTAGTTCCATGGCTAACAAAAAGGACATCTACAACCAAGTGGGTCTGTTCCAAAATGCTATTTTTGTTGTGTAAGAGCATGTACTGACTGCTTTTGGTTAATTCTTATGTTGTATGTGTCTGTGATAAGTAAAGTGGCTTGAGTGGTTCTGTCAAATTGTGGTGTTTCCTATGGTGGATGATGCGGTTTTTATTACTAGTTATGTGTGTAGTTGAAAATGGGAAGGTGGAAAATGAAAGAGTGAGGTTTGAAAATGTGTTTTTAGATATAGATTAAATCTTCAAAAAAAAAAACTTGGATGATGATAAATGGTATCTTTTTCTTTGCAATAGATGTTCCACATCCACCAATGTCAATGGCCCACTCATCTGATTCTGGAAAAATGCCTATGGGATTAATGGGAGACCTCTTACCTCTTATCATTTAGTCTTTTTAGATAATGAGTTGTTCGGATATATGATGCAACAGAGATATAGGCATGTTGATTCTATGATAAAAATAGAGAAACAGCATCAACTATTATATTATCTATAAGGGTATAGCTGGTTACGATCGGTTCCCTAAGGGCAATGGTTAAGGGGGTTAAATACACTTTATAAAATGCATCAAATTACCTGAAAGAAAGAACGTGTTGAATGTTTTGTTTTTTATATAATAAATGCTGTCTTTTCCAATAAAGACTTTCTGTTTTTTGTTTCCATAACTTTTGTCCTTAGGGCTGGTTAGCATTTGCCTATCTATAAACAACATTACTTGTTCATATAATTTTGTTTGAAGAATGTTGCTCCTTGTAGTTTTCACATACACTTCATGCCAATTGTATCTATGATCATAGCTGATCGTGCATATCTATTTTCCCCTTTCTATTTTTGATGCCATGACAGTGGCTTTTATCATGCACAAATATTCAGTTAGTTGGTTTGTTTTGTTTGTTCTTCTCTTTCCTGAGCCGAACTAACTCAGAGCAAATTATAAGCTGTTTGAAAATTATTGATAGTTCAATGACTCTTCTGCAAATTTATTTAGCCAAAGTAAAGTCAATATCACATAACAACTCATGATAGTATTAGTATAGTCTCTTATATAAGCTGTAGGTAAGTGCTTTATTTCACTTATTATTTCCGTCAATCATAACAACCATTCAAATATGGTCAGGTTTATTTTCTCTAAAAAGGAAAATTGAAGATGCAGTTCTTCGTGCTGAAATGTTTGCATCGACAGCCTTGGAAATGGAAGAAGCAACGTGGATTAAGCAGGAAGAAATGGTACGTGATTTTGATATGTGGGATGATCCAGCTAAGTCCAATGACATCCTTGTCAAGTTGGCAAACAGTGCCAAAGTGGTTGATTCTCTAAAGGACTTGAAATACAAGGTAATGCTCTGTTCCCGTCAGTTTCATCTGAATTTTGGCAGTATTATTTGTCTTCTCTTCTATATAAAATTTGATTCGTATGAAATGATAATTGTGTTAGCCACTAAACTAATGGTATGTGGGGACTCTAATACACTAATAAAAAATAAAATGAAATGCAGCAATTACAATGAAGAAAGAAGTGTACAAAGAATGCTTCTATATACGAGGTAATTGTTATGATATTTAGTTAGATGGATGTTCTACAAAGCTCAAAGATAGCCTTCGATTTGTGGATGGCATCTTTCATTCAACCAGAATTACCTTATATTACCTCTATTTACTGTAAACTTTAGTTCTGCAATTAATCCTCTTGCTTGTTGCCTTTGGTCCACCATACTTCTTAATGAATGATATATTATGTATGGCTTAGGAAAACTGGAAAACACATGTTTGCTAAGGTTGGCCAGAATGTCACTAACAGATGAAAATTATGGCTTTATTGGCCATATGGCTCAAAATGAACCTTTGCTAATACCACTAAAACACATAACAAATGCCATGCTAGTTTTTATTTATTTTATTTTTCTTTTCTTACTATTTGAAAACAATACGATGCCCCGTTGTATGTCCTGCAGGTAGAGGAAGCAAAGCTGATCAATCAGTTGGCTGAGATAAATGCTATTGATTATGGGCTTTATAAACAAGCATATGAAACATCATTGGATGTCAGCGAGATTGTGGATCAGTACGAGATTTCTAAGCTTCTTAAAGGGCCTTTTGATATGGCAGGAGCATGTTTGGTTATAAAAGCTGGACCTAAGGGCATGTATCCAAAGGTTTGATAATGTAATGTTTGAACTTCATTATGATGATGTTTAAACTATAATTTGTGAATCTGGTTGATGTGTGATTTTTTGTGTTACTATATTAGTATAAACTTAATCCTTATTATGATTATGGTGCACTCTAAAATTGATTATTCACTTCAGCAGTTGTTCTGAAGTTTAATTGTATATAGTTTGGTAGGCATGCATGTGGAAGATGAATATCATCTTTGTTCTCCTCATGCAATGAAGTGATTCCCATTGGCAACTGGACTTTTTGGTTGATGTGTGACTTTTTGTGTTACTATATTAGTATAAACTTAATCCTTATTATGATTATGGTGCACTCTAAAATTGATTATTCACTTCAGCAGTTGTTCTGAAGTTTAATTGTATATAGTTTGGTAGGCATGCATGTGGAAGATGAATATCATCTTTGTTCTCCTCATGCAATGAAGTGATTCCCATTGGCAACTGGACTTTTTAATTTGCCTTAGTGTGTAGCTGTACCAGTCATAAACTCCTACTTTTTTTCTACAGAAATCAATTTCCATCTTCGAATTGGTATTTTTACTTTAAAATAATAAAATTTCCGGTGTTGAAGTTTTAGTATTACTTCATTCTTGGAGCTTTGCTCTTGAAGTATGAACAAGTAAACATGGTCTCCAATAGACTTACTGTTTATTTAGCACAACCTCACTCATATGTGAGCTTAACTATTGCTGAATTTATCTTCAAGCTAGGATGCACCAAAACGGGGACGGGAAACAGAAAATCTAGAAATCCCAAGATATGGGTACGGCTAGGAAACAGAAATTTTTTTAATATTTTTAATTATTTAAAAAAACTAAAAAATTAAAAAAACATGAGAAATAAGTAACAACACTAGCATATTATAAACTTAAAGATAATCCAATGGTCTACCAAGATAAAGCATTAAGGTGCAAAGTGCGAAATTAACATTAAAAAGTAATACAAGCAACTTAGTTCAATGTCTAAAACAACAAATAAAAAACATCTAGTATTGTCAACATTCTCAGTGATCAACTCATTCTCCAATTCTAACTCATCGAGTGAGAGTGAAAGAGAGGAAGCCCTAATTTTTGAAAGAGAGTGAACTGTAGAAGAGAGCATGTCGATTCTTCTTTAGTCTTCTTTCCTCTTTTTTATGTTTTTCATTTTTTTTCCGATGCCTGAACTAAATGAGTTCAATTTAGGCAAATAAAATTATACATTAAAACATGGATAAACAACCCACAAAATCAGAATCAGATCTGGAACCACAATAGAACACTTCATCTTCCTCCCCCTTTCATTCTTTCTTCCTTTTTTTTCTATCCTTCTTCTCCAAACAACACATTGCACATGATTTTACTGTCGCCCTCTTTGTCGGTAGGCAAAAAAATATCAAACCACAACAATAACAAATTTGGATCTCAACGCAACAAAAAAACAAAATCAAAACACATCTAGATCTGAATCACGTGACGGGGGGGGGGGGGGGGGCACCTTGTCCAGCGGCACATCAGATTTCATGGTAGCAAGGCATTGACGAAATGCCGCCAAATCTAGATTTGAAAATGCATGCCAATCAATTTAATAATATTCTTTAAATTTGCAAGACAAAATTGATTGCAATAAAATAAATAAGATAAAGGAAGAGAGAAATGCAAACTCGATTTATACTGGTTCGGTCACTTCGCGTGCCTACGTCCAGTCCTCAAGCAACCTGTAACATCCCAATTTTTGTAATCTAGATTAAAAAGGATTGTTATTTATAAATAAATAGAGTTTTAGAAAAAATGATGAGATTTTATAAATAAATAAATAAGGAGATATAATTATTATTAAAATAATGATTTGTGAGAAAATAAAAAGGGTATTTCATTTATTTGTTTGATAGAAAATAAAATAGAGTTTGTTTTTATAAAATAAATAAATAAATAAATATAGAGCAAATAATAGGCTGAATACCCTAGGTATAAATAGTTCTGTTAAGTCAGGTGCCTCTTTTTGGCCTCATTTTCGTTTTTCCCCTTCTCCTCTCAAAACCTTTTCTTTTTCCCACAGCCCACCAAACCTGTCTCAGAAAAATGACAATTTCGGACTCGTTCACCGTTTGATTGTCGTGAAATTTGAGTACCACGTTCGCAACCCAATTTTGAACATTCTCACCGTTGGGAATTTTAAAATCATATCTGAGCTTAGAGGAAAACCCAGCATTTTAATTTCCCGCAGAAACTCAAAACTGTCTCGGTAAAACTACGATTTTGGTTTCGTTAACCGTTGGATTTTCATGAAATTTGGATATATTGTTCGAAATTCAATTGCGAACACTTCCACCGTTGGGATTTTCGAGATAATATTCGTGGAGGGAGAAAAAGGAATCGCATGAAGACAGTACAAGTGGAGGTTTCAATCTCTTCTCCGTCTCTCTGACGTTTGGGAATTCTATCGGAGCAGTCGGAGGAATAACTGAAGGAATCTCAGGGAAGCGCTAGAGATGTTACTATCGCTGGCTGAAGACACGTGAGTCCGCTCAGAGTTAAGGGATGAGTTATTCACAATTGAGGGTTAGTGAGAACATGTATAGGGATCCTTAGAGAACTAAATTTGAGTTTATTTTAAGATGTTTATTGAATTATAATTTTTCTTTATGATTATGAATGCAATATTATTGTGTTCTATGTACCAATTGATGTCCTGATGAGAATTGATTGATAAACTTAAGTGCTCTTGATGTCTTTGTATTTAACCCATGATTTTGATTAATTGATTTTGATACAATTGTGAGAAACTATTTTAGAGGCTTTACATCCCATGTTGTGATAAAATCTTTTGTATAAATTGTTATGTTGAGGTTATGAAATGATGATTCAAACTGTGAGTATGTGATAAATTGAACATGTGACGGATGATGAAATACATGTGTATTGAGATGAGATGTGTGTATTAAGTTGTGAACTATGAACTGTGCAATCACACAATTGTAAGACCCTTTAAGGGCAACGAGTATTGTGATGGGATCCACTATGGGAACCCGACGAGTTAAAATGATTTTGAAAACAATTGAGTAAATCTGTGTATTGCATAGTTCATAGATAAAGTGTATATGATTCATGACGTGTGATAACATGTTAAATTGAGATTATACCATTGTGATTGGGATTAAGTGTATGTGATAAATTGAGTATGTATATGATTGAGATATATATGTGCATTGAAGTGTTGTGTGCATTGAGTTGTGAACTATGAATTGTACAATCACACGATCATAAGTCCCTTCAAGGGCGACGAGTTAATGCTAAGTCCCTTTTAGGGCGACGAGTTGATGTTAAGTCCCTTTAAGGGCGACGAGTTAATGATAAGACCCTTAAAGGGCGACGAGTTAAAAATTATTTTGAGAACAATTGAGCAGTCGTGTGTTTTGTACAGTTTATAGATAGAGTCTGTGTGCTAAAATGTTTTCTGGGTTGGACCTGAATCAGGAGGGAGAGGCCCTGACGGACTCTTCGGAGTGTAGGCCTTGGGGGTCACACAGTTTGAGTGCTCCTTTAAGCCTATGTTGATCCCATATGGTTAGAGCATTCTCGCAAAACACTGTGACCCTGATTGGTCTCCCTATGATATTACCTAGTGAGAGTGACTTGACTTATTATTGTGTGGTTTGTCTTGTCATGTACTCCTAGGCGTCCGACGAGGTTTTTCACTTACATGGTACCACATTGCATATAGGCTTGAGTCTTAGCATAACTGTCGCATACGCTTGCTAATTGTTTATTATGAAATTGATGTGTTATTATGTCTTGATCGGAGTGTGTGATTCCTGTGTAGTGATTGATGATTGAAAGGTGTGATTGATGGATGAAAAGTGTGATTGATGAATGACAAAGTGATGAAATAATGTGAGATATGCTAAGTAAATTGTATTTGGCTACTATATGTTGTGTTATTTCTCTCTAGTAGTTAGAAATGTGATAACTCACTCCCGGTTTGCTGTTTGTGTTTGGATCCTGTGATGATCTTGAACTTTGTGTTCGGGGGAGCAGATGAATAGGTGGATGACTATGAAGAACCTCATGCTAGAGGACATGGGAACACCACGCTCTGATAGGATGTGACATTAGGATATAGGTTCTATATTAATTGTATGAGACTTAGATGACCTTCTTTGAGTCGAGATGACTTTATTATTTATTTGGACAAGTTTGAATATGATGTAGAAAAAAGTGAATGTGAGCCTTTTACCCATTTGAAAAGCTTGTATTTAAAAATGTTTTAAAAATACTTTTAATTAATATTTGAATTTTTATTCCTTTATTAATATATATGTGAGGGGTAGAGGGTGTCACACAACCCACTTGAAATTTTCCACTATCTTTGTAAATCCTTTACAGACTTTGAACACACCTTGGGATCCTCACCTTTATGTTCAAGATTCTCCAAGAGACAACCCGTCTCTTGATTACAATTCTCACAATCCAAGAGACAATTAGTCTCTTGATTACAAATGACTTTCTGAGATGAACAGAAAGGGAGAGAATGTGAATGTATGAATACAGAGTTTTGATGATGTCAAAGTAGAATCAAACAAGGTTGCTTCAAATATTTATACTGGTTCAGCCACTTCCTGTGTCTACGTCCAGTCCTCAAGCAACTCATTTGAGATTTTCCACTATCTCTATAAATCCTTTAAAAACTTTGAACACACCTTGGGATCCTCACCCTTGTGTTCAAGATTCTCCAAGAGACAACCCGTTTCTTGATTACAATTCTCACAATCCAAGAGACAACTAGTCTCTTGATTACAACTGATTTTCTGAGATGAACAGAAAGATTTCTCTCCTTTAGAGTAGATGATACACATTGAAGATCCTAGAGGAACTTCTTTCTTTTAGAGATGATAATACAATTTAAAGTTCCTAGATGAATTCTCAATAGATTTATGAGTGTTTGTCCAAGAGTTGTTGAGAGAGCATTTGACAATTAAGTTCTCTTAGAATCTCTCTCTTGCTTTTCGAAGTCAGACACACATATAAATAGGTCATTCGTGTCTTTTCAAAATGGTTTGAAGATATGTGTCTTCTCAAAAAGTTTTTTCTGAAATTCTTCACTGGTAATCGATTACAAGTTTCTGGTAATCGATTACAAAGTTATATTTTGAAGGTTCATGTCTTTTCAAAGTGTTTTCTGAAGTGTCGTTGCTGGTAATCAATTACAAACATCTAGTAATCGATTACATGATTCAAAATTCAAATTCAAAACCCTTTTTAAACCCTTTGCTTCAAAATTGTCTTCTAGTAATCGATTACACTGCCTGGAAATCGATTACCAGAGCCTTGGATGTTGGAAACAATGTGTTTTGAGGCAAAAGCTTGATCAACCAATGAGATTATTTGAGGCTTTATCTTTTTCTTGATCTTGTTTGCTTTGACCTTGAATTATTCTTAAAGCAATGCTTAACCTTTGAATGTTTGTTGAAACAACCTTGTATTAATCTTGAAGCAATGCTTAACCTTTGAAACAACCTTGTTTGATTTTACTTTGACATCATCAAAACTCTGTATTCATACATTCACATGCGGTAGCATGAACGAGGGAGAAGCCTTGCGCGGTGAATGGTGGCACACTAATTTTTGAGGTGGGGGCTTTAGTTTTGCAACGGAGCATGTCAACGTTAGGTAGAAGAGAGGGATAGCACCTTCCATGGGGATGCGCGTGTAGGCCACCACCGTCCCCAATACATTCCCACAAAATGAAGTCACCATCCCCGTCTTGGTCAGCTGTACCTAATAAGTCAATGATGTCCCTTGGCCGTCCGCGTCCTCATGCAGTACCGGAAACGGGGAACGCCACCTAGTGGGTGTTCCTATGCTTCATAGTTTTCAAGTACTAGAACTTATGAAGTGTACCAAATTTTTTCAGTGCTATACATATAATAAACATATCTATTTTATCTAGACTTTGTAAAACTGGGTTGTTGGTTGTCTGCTTTATATGATTTCATATTTTTTGTTCTCAAACGATTTATGTAAATTTTTTCTGCTGTCCTTGGCCTACGTCTGCGTTAATCAAGCTCTGGGCAGAACAGATCCTAAGCATGTATCTTAGATGGGCCAAAAGACAAGGTTATGAAGGAAGGATTGTTGACAAGTGTCTGTACAAGAATGGAGGAATTAATTCTGCGATTATAGAGTTTGAATTTGAGTGTGCATATGGCTATCTTTCAGGGGAAAAAGGAGTTCACTACTTGATAAGAGGTTCTCCAAATGAATCTTCTCAGCTTGAGGTGTGAACATTTCCTTTCATCCTATTCAACTGCAAGCTGGTTTTCCTTTCTGATATACTGTGTTGTTTTCATATGGAATTGTATTATAGAAAAACTCTTTTTTGGAAGAAAAGTCTTCTAATACCTTATATAGAATATTAATCACAATTCCGTCACATAATATTAATAATCTATATTAATATCACCATTAGATTTTTCTACGTTTGTGTATAAAAAAAGCTAACAATATAATATTTTTAATTTACTAAATTTAATTAATCATAATTATCCGTGTGTAGGAAAATATATTATATTATTTATTGTAGAAACAACCTTCATATAGCATATAAAAATTCATGTTGGATTTGGATTTGATGGAATATCAAAGCAAGTATCGTAAAGCTGTGATCGCTGTGACCTTTCTTGAGTTGCTACAACGAGATTTAACTGTATTTTTGCTATAGTGAATTGAGCTGTATTATAACAATCATAGAATGGCTTTGTATATCAAGGAACTACAATGTTTTTTAGGCTTATGAACTAAGTATTGAAATTTGATGAAATAATTTGTTTAGTAATTCAAAATTTGCAGGCTAGCTCAGCAACTGTAGATGTTATTCCCATGTTTCTTGAGAGTGCTTGTGATCTTGAAATTGATTCTGAGGATTTGATTATCTCATCTCCCTTGATTCATGGGAAAAACAAGAGACAAACTGATCATACAGTTTGCATTCAACATATACCTACTGGCATAAGTGTCCAATCCTATGGTATGCATATGTTTGTGTTGAGATGTTGGCTTCTTAGTTTCTGTTTTTTTCCATTATATATTCAAGATTATGTTTTCTGTTTCCATTTTGTCTTTTACAAATAACTACAAAAACTGTGACCTTGTCTTCATTTGTTTCCAGTTTTCAAAGGTTAGTATAGGAAATGATGAGTTTTCCCTTATTTTGACTATGTTTCCTATTTTTAGAAATTTGTATTGGAAAATCTTTTAAAACAAGTGAAAAATGAAAGCGAAGGTGACATTTTCCCAAACCAACTAGTTCCTATATTTTGAAAGCTTATGTAAATTACAAATAATTAGTGAATTCAATTATCAAATGGGTTAATATAATTCAATTATCCATTGGGTATTTATGGCTGAATAAAAATTATAAAAGAGATTAAGATGTCTTTTGTTACATTGGTCTACCTTGGACTGCCACTATATTATGGCAAGATTGATACACAGTTGTAAATTCTCAGGCCTAGTTAGTCGCTGTTCAATTTGTGCTTTAGGGTTGAGGACCTTGAAAATTGTTTCACATGGCTGCCTAAAGAGATGAAATGGTTAATAGTTGTAGCAGGCATCGTCCGTATAATTGGCCATGGTTAATCCAGCTTGCAGTTACATTAATGTAACACATGGAGAAAACTAGCCAGTGCATGAGGAAGAAATTAATTTTTTGTCCTGACAATCATTCCATAGAACTAAATAACTACCAAGTCAGTTTCCCTTATTTTTGAAAAGAAAACTCTGCTAAGCATAAAAATGGGGATTCTACTTAATTAATTTTATGTTGTCTTTGTGCAGGTGAGAGAAGCCACTTTGCAAATAAGATGAAAGCACTAAACAGACTGAAAGCTAAACTTTTAGTGACAACAAAGGAACAAGGAGTTGCAAGTATAAAAAGTATACAGAAGGAAAACATTGTCAATTTATGGCAAGAAGAAATTCGGAGGTATGTCTCTCATCCGCACAAGTTAGTACATGATGTAAAGACAGGCGTTGAGGTGCCAGACCTAAATTATGTTCTGGAGGGGAATATTGGACCCCTTATTGCAGCTCATATTAATAGCAGAGTCATGTCATAAGGCCAGACTCCATGTTCCTTAGGCCACCATGTTCTCATTTTGCAATTGTTTAGCAAGATAGACTTAGTATTTTCACCTTTTCAATCCTGCAAAATTCTCAGGGCTTACTTCAATCCCTTGATTTCATGAGCAAAAAAAAAACAAAAAAGAGTATCAATTCATCAATTTTTGCCTGTATAGATAGATATGTTGGTGAGTTGAATGCCAACAGCATTATATTCTAAACATTTTTTTTATTTGCTTTGGCATCAAACTCTGCCAATGTTTCTTCATAGTCGATCCCTAGCCCTGGTTAAGGAGGAGGGTTGTTTAGGCCCTCGGCAACCAACGTAAAACTCACAGTTATACCTATCATGGATCATTCATGAGAGATTTTTGCAAATGCTAGGCCGTTACCAAAAAGTAACATGTTGTATCACCTGAATATAGTGTCAAATGAGCAAGGACTGCTACATCGGTGCTCGGATGTAGTGTGAAATGAGCAAGGGTCCTCTAATTTTTCTGGATGAATATGGGCAAAGAAGTTCAGATGATCAGATTTGCTACTTGGAATATTGGTATTATGACAGGTAAGTCTATGGAAGGGGTGGCTTCGGAGAAGGATTAACATTATGTGCCTACAAGAGACTAAATGGGTTGTAGAATAAGCGAAGGTGATGGATACCACTGGTTTTAAGCTATAGTACACGAAGAGGAAAAAATGAAGTAGGTACTAGGTATTATGGTGGACAAGGTTTGGAAAGAAAGCATGGTGGATGCAAAAACAATAGGAGACAAAATCTTAGCCATAAAATTAATGAGAGCATAGGAAAAGTTTTGGGAAGACGTAGAGGGGTTGGTTCAAGGCATTCCACAATAGAAGAGGATTTTCTTATGTGAGGATCTAAATGGACATGTTGGTAGTCAGAAAAGGCATTTTACAAATGCACATGGTTTTGGAGATCTAAATGAGAAAGGATAGACTATTTTTTACTTCTCCATGGCTTTTGACCTTCTGTTGTTTTTGGATGAAACAATTTCGAACAGTTTTCCATCATATCATTTGCGAAAAAGTTTTCGAAAAGTTTTAGAAATCACATACACCCTGTTCAATTTCCTCTTCTAGCGTGTTCCATCTTTTTCAGGATTCAATGTGACAATAACAACAAATCCTATCATTTTTTCTCACGATTAAGATGTTGGCCAATCCTTACAGATAAAGTTGGATCTAATTATGAGTTTGGAGAGGGAGAAAAAAAGAGTCTAGAACATTATGAAATTTTATGTAAATGTTGCTTACCTGAATTGGCTTTAGGAATAGTTTTACTTGAACATTCCATCCTACCACAAGGGATTGGTGTTAAAACAAATTTATGTTAAATTTATTAAAGTAAAATTAGTATGTTGATTCTTTAATTTTAAGGTTGGTTTTGATTTCATCCTTCAACTTCCATTTCTTTATAATAAATTATACTTGTACAACAAAATATACAACTAAGAGAAAAAAAAAAGATAAATTTAAATTTGAAATGTAGTGAATGATATGGTAGATGAGAGAGATTCACACACAATATAAGAGAAGTGATATAGGTACAATAATTTGTATAATATTATATTGTGTATTTATCTCTTTTATCCTATCATTTATTATGTTTCAAGTTCAATCTTATCTTTCTTTCTCTCTTAGTTGTATATATTTCCTTTGTATCTTTTTATAAGATATTTTAAAATAATTTACACCCTTTGAGATTTAAATATGTGTTTGGTCTTTTTAAGTTTTTTTTTTCATTTTTATTCTCGAATAATTGTAACTTTGTGTTTTTCAATTTTAGTTCCTATTAGTTTTTATTCATTTTTAGTTATCTAAGTATGCACCTTTTCAATTTTAAATACTTTTTTTTTTCATTTTTAGCTCTTATATGGGTGGAAGTAGGTGGGATTGCCCATTAAGGCTTATAACCTAGTTCATTTAAAGCTTGAGTTGGCTTGACTCATTTAACAAAAAGGTCATGTTCAAGTTTTTTAAAATGTTTTTTTAGTTAAATAAGTCAGGTTATAAGCCTTTAAAAAAACTTAAGCCTGATGGGCCAACATACTTAGAAACAATATTTTTTTAATAAAAATAATATTATTAATATGATATATAATATTATAATTATTTTAATGAAATCACAAAATTATTTTTGTGGTTTGACGATTTAAATTATTTTAATATTTGAAATAAGTCAATTCCTATAACCATAGGTGGATAGTAGGAATAAAGATTATTTTTTTGTGGGACTTAAGAGGCTTTAGTAGTTTGTCACATGTAACGTTTGTAGTCAAGTTTTGACCATGTTTTGTGGTGTAAAATTACCTTATTATTTTTAATGAAAATTTTTGACTTTGTTAAAGAATATTTTTTACACTTCTTAGGGAATTGCTTGGGACACCCAGTATTTTTGCTGGGGCATCCAGCAATTTTCCAAATGCCGAAAATACTTATAAATAGTAGCAGTTTTTTTTATGGTGATTTTTTGTCAGTTTTCGTCATCAAAGAAGGAGAGGTAAGCAAAAAAAAAAAAAATGGTCTGCACATATGGATTTTTTTTCAAAAATATAATTTATGATTTAATTTAAAATTAATGGTCCAAAAAGGAATTAAACTTGTGTCACCTGCATATTAATAGAATACTCAAACCAACTGAGCTAATAGACACATAAAGTTATAAATAAATATTGTCGTTATATATAATATTAAAATTTCTAATGTATATATAAATTTACATAATAAATTTTGTCATGATTATTTTCTATATAATAATTAATTTTTTTACATATATAAATTATAAATAAAAATGATAGGTTTAATAAGTATTTACATATGTAAAAAAATATTAAATTTATTTAATTATCAATTTCTATAAAAAAAAACATCTAAATACATCATTCAATCAAATATCATATTTATTTAATTTTTAATGATTATAATAAACATCTAAATGCATTATTCAATTAAATATCAAATTTGTTTAATTATCAAATTTTGTAAATAAATTAAATGAATAAAAATTTCTAAAAAAGATAATTTTAGAAAAATTAAAACATATGGATTAATAAATAAATTTTAAATCTTAAATTTTAGTTTCAATATTTTTTATAACTACCAAATTTAATATATTGTTAAATTTGATTTCAATAATTATCTTAAACTAACAATCTTATCATATTTTAAATTTTAAATTTTAAATTTTGGTTTCAATATTTTTTATAACTACAAAATCAAATATATTTTTAAATTTAATTTCGATCATTACCTTAAACTAACAATCTTATTATATTTTAAATTTGAGTTTCCATATTTCTTATAACTAAAAAATTTAATATATTTTTAAATTTGATTTCAATCATTATCTTAAACTAACAATCTTACCATATTTTACATTTTGGTTTCAATATTTTTTATAACTACAAAATCTAATATATTTTTACATTTAATTTCAACCATTACCTTAAACTAACCATCTTGTCATATTTTAAATTTTAGTTTCCATATTTTTTATAACTAAAAAATTTAATATATTTTTAAATTTGATTTCAATCATTATCTTAAACTAACAATCTTATCATATTTTAAATTTTAATTTTTAGTTTCAATATTTTTTATAACTACTAAATCAAATATATTTTTAAAATTTCTTTCAATCATTATTTTAAACTAACAATCTAATCATATTTTAAATTTTGATTTCAATATTTTTTATAACTACTAAATCAAATATATTTTTAAATTTAATTTCAATCATTATCTTAAACTAATAATCTTATCATATTTTAAATTTTGATTTCAATATATTTTATAACTATTAAATTAAATATATTTTTAAATTTGATTTCAATCATTATCTTAAACTAAAAAATTTATCATATTTTAAATTTTAAATTTTGGTTTCATAATTTTTATAACTAACAAATTTATTGTACAATTAAAAATTATGTTTCAATATTTTTATAACAAATTTTAATTATTAAAAAATTTCGTTTAAATATTTATTGTAACTAAAATTTTTTAATTATTATTAATTATGATTTCAAATATTTTTCATAAGTAACAAATTCAATATCTTTTAAATATTTGTTTCTATTTTTTTTAAAAGTGAGATAAATATAATATAACAATATTAAAAATTAATTTTTTTACCCATCTAATCTTAATTTTAGTAATCTAATCTAATCTTAGCAATAATTAATATATTTTTTTATAAATAAAATCAATACTTAACATATAAATCAGAAAAAAATTATAAAATTTCACTAACATTGCAAAACAACATTACACTATGAAACAATTTAAATAATAATTGAAAAATAAAAATAAAAAAACAAATTTAGAAGAAGAAAAATTTTAAAAAAAATATTTTACAAAAAAAATCATACTGATTAGCAATCCGTATGGGATTTTTTCCAGAAAAATATCATTTTTTGTTGGAGAGAAAGAATAAGAACAATGGTGTGGGATCTATTGTGGTTCATGGTTTATCAATACATAAATGTATAACTTTCTAGGAATTTTAATTGCACTTTTATTCATCACGGTTGTGGCATCCCCAAAATAATGACTGGTTTAATAGTAATGATTTAAATAACAAAAACCATGGTAAAAAAATTTTTCTTCTTTTTCTTTTTCATTTCTTTCTCTTTTCACAATAATTAGGTTCAGAAGGAAAATCCTCACTATAGAGTCCTGAATGGCCAGTTCACAACTCTATTCAGAGTCATTTTTTTCTTACCACTCGTAATCTCTAAACTATTTTGTTGTTTCAAAAGGAAGAGTATACCAGCCATTACTTTAGGTTGTCACGTGAAAATAATAAAATAAAATACGGTCGGTAAACTCTTTTGCAAATAAAGTTTGTTAATGCTTTCTTTTCAAATAACAAGGTTAAACATAAGTACATTCATCATTTAATAGCTGTCCAAAATATGGGAGTTTTACAAAATACATAGTGTCATCCAGAGCAAAGGTGTCCACAGTGGTGGCTTCAGCCACATGTATACAATCATGAAATTCCTATACAATAGGTCTACCCGTACAAAAACAAAAGAGTAAACCTAACAGTCAGTCCTAGATACACCCACCCTCAAAAAGTATATAAAACTAGTCCATAGAACTGTCTACTATGATGAAGAGCCTCCACTGATCGCCATCTCTCCAGGGCCACTATCCTCCGTAGAGTCTGCCTCGGATGCCGACATGACGTCCTCGGGAAAGTCAAGAGCATCCACAGCAGGCTCAGGAGGTAGCTCCTCTAGATCCTCCTCAGGGTCTTCCTCGGATGACATTACCTCGATCACTTGGACTGGCTCCACTAGACGGTATGGTGTAGGCGTGGGTAGTATCCACTTCACAGTACGCTGAAGCGTGCGCGCGGGTTCATCTGGATGCACCAATGAAGTAGCCGTAAATCGAATCGTGCCTCGAAATCGGCACCTCGTGTTGCCTTCGAGGGTCTCCCAAGCTCCCTCTAGGCACTCCATCTCCACTCGATCATGGATTAGCTGCGCCGCTATCACGATCTACAAGAAAGAAAAGAAAGGGGTAGACTCTTTCACGAGAAACTAACTATGCCGCAACACAATGCGTCTCATAACCACTACATGCAAGTAAAAGGGGTATCTTTAGGCTTTTCATCTCTGATAATCGATTACACAGCCTTGGTAATCGATTACCAGAGGCCAAACTCGAATTACACAGCTTCAGGACATGAAAACCTGAAAAAGGCACTGTGTAATCAATTACACATACCTGGTAATCGATTACCAGTGGCCTATTCCTCTGTGTAATCGATTACACAGACTGGTAATCGATTACCAGAGACCTCCATAATCTTCCAGTCTCATTTCTAAGCCTGGTAATCGATTACACCCCTTGGTAATCGATTACCAGAAGCCCTCCTAGCTTCCTGACCTCGTTTTCAAGCCTGGTAATCGATTACACTCCCTTGGTAATCGATTACCAGAGACCATCTTAGCTTCCTGTCTTCACTTTTAAGCCTTGTAATCGATTACCCACCCTTGGTAATCGATTACCAGAGGCCACATCCCATATATCAATCAAGTTTCACAACTGGCCAGCCACCACACAAGCCTCCTTGTTTTGTGGTCTTAGTTCCTTTTATCTGTTGACTGCCAGGAGCTCGCCTGCTTAGGTACATCACAGGTTCTCACTGACTGACTATGCCCGGGTTGGGTCGGGATTGGTCAAGCTTGGTTTTGGGCAATAGCACCCCACCTGACGTCCCCAAGGTCTCCTGACCCCCGCGACATATCTCCAGGTACCACTCTGTGGTCAACAATAAAAGAAGGAAGTCTCACCCTTCCACACTTCCTCATTTCAAGCTTGTAGGATTATGGGGTACCCATCACATGTGGTACTAGGTGGCGGTCGGGCGATGGTGCAAAACGATTCTCCACATCCACACATCACGTATAACCCACCATCCCCTGTTGCCCACCTCCAACTGAGCTCACGTACTCCCACGTAGCCCTTATCCTCGTTCCTCTCAACGCCGGGTCCCCATCAATCCTCCCAAGCTTCCACAACATCCAAGTAATTCAACATTCAATCATCACAAACTAACACAGCCAAGAAAACAGGGCAAAGGCAGAAAACTCTGCCCAAAACACAAACCAACATCACAGCTTTTCACATTCAATTACCCCAGTAACATTCTCTTCGTTCCAGTTTGTTAACCGTTGGATCGACTCGAAAATTTTACTGGAAGTCTCTAGTACATAAGTCTACATTTTGACCGTTGGGATCTGCTATAAAATCTCCAGAACCCCATATGTATTACCATTTTCACAACCAGCCATACACAAGCATTTTTCTGCACTTATACAAAATTCTGCTGCACATTCCAACAGCAAAATTCTGCATAAAGTGCAGATTTCGAAAACCACTCTTTCCCTCATCCAATTTTGCCCAAATTGAATCCTACAAGTCCCAAATCATGTACCAATCATGTCTAAACCAAGGACAAGCTTCAGACCAAAGCAACATAAAATCTAGGTATCCAAAACCTCTCAATTTAATGGATTTTCAAGGTTTGAGAAGTGAAATTGAGAATGAGGTAAATTTGAAGCAAACTCTCACCTCACACAAGTCTATAACATCAATTTAAACTTGCTCAAACTGGATTTACACCTAAAATTCCACCGAATCAAAATTTGACTCCTCAACACCCAATTTTACCCTAGAAATGGCTCTTTGTTCACTTTGGTCATATGTTTTTCTCTCTTGTACAGCCCAAGCTTTCTCATAAGTCCTAAATGACATTTCAAACTAGGATTAACTCACTTTAACCTCCAAATACCACTAAATCCAGATTTGGCCTTCCAACTCTCAAAACTCACTCTTTTTCCACTCATAACACCATATTCTCACTTTCTAACCCTAGGTTAACTCTACCCTTCATCCCTAGCAGTTTTCCATAAGCAATTTCAGCACACCAACATCAAAAGCATCATCATAAAAACCCTAAAACTGAATGGGTAAGCTTAACTCACTCAAACATAACAAGTTTAGCATGTTTTCGTCAAATCTCTTCACAAATAACTATCACAAAGCATTAACCAAGCAAAACTGCCCATCATATCTCCCAAAGCCCCATGCCCACGAAAATCAAGTGAGAAAGAAGTCTACCCAAACCTGAAATTTTGAGGTCCCACACGTAGAGATGCGCTTCACGACTCCGAAAATGCCTTCCTTTCGCGATTTGGGGCAGAAATTGTGTGCAAAGGTTGGAGCTTTAATGGAGTTTCAATGGAAGATGAAGAAGAAAGAAAAAGCAACGTGAGGGAGAGGGAGAAAGCTTCTGAAATGTGGGGCTGAGTGAGGAGAGAGAGAGTGTTGCTTTTTAGTTTAAAAAAAAGGTTTTTTCTCTTTTCTTATTATTTTATTTTAAGCTATGCCACATGTCTCCATTTGAGTGGAGCAAAAGGGCCCACTTTTTCTTCTTCATGTGACTCATACTCAGTCACAAAGAGGGAAAAATCTGACCATTGCAACGCTAAAATCCTATCTCGGTTTGCGTGTCGTTTCTCTGGTTCCAGTTCCTCGCGTTTCTCCGCGCCCGTTGGGGCCAGTTTTCGAAAGTAGGCAATATATATATCAAAACGCTTAGAATGAAACCCCGAGCGTGGTTCAGAGGTTGGTTTTGTTAAATTTTAAGTTGCACGCAAAACGATGATTTTTAGATTAATTAATTGAGAATTAACTTATAACCTTCCAGTTATGGATTTCTCTTCCTTAATCAGCCTAACCCACGTATCTTGCCCCCACTATTCCTACTTCTACCAGGAACATATATGCATATACACTGAATAATACTTATATATATATAATCATACAAAATGTACCGTTTACAAAAATTCCAGGTAGAAATTTCCAGGATGTCACAACGGTAGGAATTGGGTTCAAGCTTTCTCCAACCCCTTCTCATCAATGGACTCCTGACGTATACGAAGGAGTGCGGTTCGTTCGATAAATTCCTATCTCTTTATCTATTTCTGAGATGTTTGGATTTTTCAAAACTCCATGGACATGCAGAAGAGAACTGTTATTCCCACTTGGACCATAGCCACACGGGAAGTGAAGGAAGAAGAAGAACCATAAGAGAAAGAAGAACCGCAAGAGGAAGAAGAAGAACCACAAACACGAAGAAGGAGAAGAAGAAGAAGAACGGTGACAAGAACACTGGAAGAGGAATAAGCGGATCAGAGGAAGATGAAGAAGCAACTGTAGGCAAAAGAGAAGGAAACGTGCTGTACGGACGAATAAGTAGGAGTATTTATAGTATTAGGGTGAAGGACATTTTGGTCATTTCACCATGGGTGCTGGGTGCCCTAACAAAAATGTTGGGTGCACCAAGTAACACCCCACTTCTTAATATGAATAGGCCTTTAAATAATCTAATGGGTGGTACAAACTTATATAAAAATCATACATATCCAACCCTAAAAGGTAAGCTCTTGATGGGTAATAGGCCCAAGCTTAGGCTATAGAAATATAAAATAAGATAGGCTAGGCTTAAGTAGGGCCCGATTCAGCCTAATCTATTTCTACCCTTATTTGTAGGGTCACGGGACTAAAATTGAAAAAATACAAACTCAGAGAGATCAAAATTGAAGAAAAATGAAAACTTATAGGAACTAAAAATGAACTAAACAAATCACATGAATATAATAAAAAAACCCAAATTTATAGGGACAAAAAAGAACATTTATAGGAACCAAAATTTAAAATGAGTGAAGTTACAAGGACCAAAAAATATTTAAACCTTTAAGAAAAATTGTTGGTTTAGTTAGTCACATTAGATTTGTCAATAATTTATAATATTCTTTCAAAATTATCTTCAATTTTTTTTAAAAATTAACTATCTCTCTTTTCACTTGATTATTTTTTCAACTAATATATAAGATTGACGTAATGATGTAAGACTTTCTCCTTTTTTCACTTAATTATTTTTTCAACTAACTCATAGGATTGATGTAATGCTGAAAGACTCCATTAGTTCACAAGTGGGAGTGGGAGAATCTTAGTTCAATTCACTTTGTGTGCAAAATTTCCTTGGCTAACAATAAGCAAAATTAGTCTCTAACCTAATGAGTTAAAGGATAATGTAGTTTTTGATCCAAAATAAAAAAAAATTATTTTTCAACAAATTATTAATCGTTTTCTCCAATACTAATAAGAACGAAAAAGTATTTATCTCATTAATTTCTAACATTTATTATTTTTTAGTTAAGAAAATTCTTAATTAACGGAAGACTCTAATTAGAAAATAATAATAAACTAAATAAATAATTAAAAATAATCTTAAAAAATACAAACAAGTATCTGAAAATATTGACATTATGACAAAGAGTGAGTATTACTTATTTGTCTCTGGCCAATTCCGTTTAGTTTACATGAAATAAAATAAAAGAATTAATAGAAGTCTAATTTTTCTCTTTTTTAATGTTATCCTATAATTTATAGGTAAAAGCCATTATTATTATTAATCTTTTGCCTATTAGTTCATTTTTATATTATATATATATATATATATATATATATATATATATATATATATATATATATATATAAGAGTAAGATATTAATTATTAAAATAAATAATGAAAATAAATAAATAATAATATTCACAAATAAATATTAAAAGGTTTAAATGATACTTAATTATTATAAAAATTATTCATTTTACCATATTGTGTGTTAAAAATAAAAACTATATATATATATATATATATATATATATATTATAATTATCAATATTAACATAAAATAAATTATGAATATAATAATGAATCGTGTAAGTCACACAAAAGTAATAAAGAATTGCGTAAAAAATTGCATAAATTTACAGTAGCATATATTTTAATATTCATTTATAAGTCATTTTTAAAAACATTTGGCAAAAATATTTTTTAATATTTTTATATATTTCTAATTGTTTAAATACTAATCATATCATATGAAATTGATCTTTTACATTTTGAATAAAAGAATACTCTTAAAAATGGAAAACCATACACAAACTTTGCATAATAATTTGGAAAATTAAAATACCACTTTTTCAAATAATTACTTGTTTTTTATTTAATTTTTTTTCAAGAAATTAATAAAAAAATAAATATTTATTAAAATTATTTAAATATTTTTTTTAAATTAAAAAATATTTAAAATAAATTTGACCATACCACGTGATTATCAAACTCTTGAGTTAACTCGTTAAATCTTACAAGTTTATAAGTCCGCAAATTGACTCTAGAGTGAATTTTTTTGTTTATTAGACTCATAAACTCTAACTAAACATGGTAGACTCTCCCGTCAATGAATTGGTAAGTTAAAAAAATTAGACTAAAATGTAAGTAATTTTTTATTATTTTTTGTCTATTTAGCATTCAACATACCTTCATTTAGCACATTATTTTCAACTATAAAATTTTCAACCTTTAATAATATCAAACCCTTATCCTCTAATAACATCAAATCCTCAATTAAAATGATCTATCACTGCTATAACCTCTACAATTGTATAGTGGTTATGTATTATTATTAGACTTAATTATTTAAATATTCTAATTTTTATAATTTATTATTTTATTTTATTATATTATTAAAATATTTAATTAGTATGTTATTTATAAATATTTTATTATTATTTTTATATAAAATCTACGAGTTGAGTCTCTATAAAATTCTCATGAGTTCGTTTGCATAAACTCGAGTTTAATCACCTATATTCAATTAGCAAATAACACGCCTCAGCACGTAACATTCACGGATTCACCAATTGACAATCCTAATTCAACATAAAATATTTGTTCAACATTCAAATAATTATTATAAATAATTCTTATAAGGTTCAAATAATAGTAAATATAATTATTATAAAATATAATAATTTACCATGCAATATATTATTAATATTAACATAAAAATAAATTATATTTATATATACTATAAATCATCAATATTAACATGAAAATAGATTATAAAGATAATAGAAAAGTATGCAACTTTTTTTGCATAAACGTACGATGGTGTGTAAATTATGAAAATGTTAAAATATCACAAAAAAACACTAGTTATTAAAAAAACTCAAATTTTGCCTTAATTCCAAGATTAAATATAATACAAAAAGAAAGTTCCTTACCGAAAAAATGCAACAAGAAAGTTAAAAAAATAACTTAAATGAAAAATTTAAAAGATAAAATCAAAATCAAAAGATACTATAAGATTGACTAAATAGTAAAAGATGAAGAAAAAGAGAGAAAAGTGATGAGTTTGATTTGATTGGGAAAAAAAAAATCAAAATCAGAACGGAATATAGAAAATACAAAACAAAACACTAGTTTTGTCCATTAAAAAAAAAACAA
This sequence comes from Glycine soja, assembly GCF_004193775.1. Taxonomy (NCBI): domain Eukaryota; kingdom Viridiplantae; phylum Streptophyta; class Magnoliopsida; order Fabales; family Fabaceae; genus Glycine; species Glycine soja. The sequence goes on from NC_041011.1 coordinate 24,368,205, forward strand.
GTGCACCAAGCCACGTTTTCATTGGCGCGGGTGAAAAAAGAGGTCCAATACTCCAATCCTAAATGCGTGTTCCTGATTATGTATTACAAATTGAGAGAAGGTGGTGGAGGAGCTGATCCATTGCCGATAGCGTACCCATAATTTATCATTTCAATCCCATCCCAAGCGTCCACAGCTAACAATTCAGATTATCATCATGGCTTCTTTTTTCCCTCACTCTCCTTCTCACTGTGAGTCTCTCACACTTTCTCTACCTTTCATTCGAAACGTGTCGGTATAATAATGCTAATGCATCTAAGCTTGCATTTTCATTATTGGTCTGCAAATCCTAACAGTTTTGTTTTGTTTTTCTTTCTTTTTTTTGAGTCATTTCATTTTAAATGAATAATTGTTCCCAACATAGAATAATTTTTCGACTGTTCCTGTTAGGATATAAGAAGAAGGAAAAGTTAGTTAAGATAGTTAGACTATTAATATGTTAGTTATTACTGTTAGGATATTGATTAGTTAGTTAAGGGGTTAGTTAGTTAGGGATATTTCTTTTCTTTCTCATTTCAATTGTTGGTTCCTAACAGTTCCTAACTCTTGGACTCTGGTTGTGGTCATACCTGAAGTGACTATTAGGAATGTAATAAAATCAGGACATGGTTATTATCTCGTCTTAGGTGGCAATAAATTTAGCTAATCTATTATTACTTAGGAAGATGAATGGTAGATATGACTTATGAGGGAAAATATTTCTCAATCAGAATGTCTCTGGCTGTGTTACTTTATTGTTGGTTGTTTTTGATTGTGGTAATGTTTGCTTTGCAGGGTTAATATACTGATGATTAACTAATTAGAAGTGTGGGATGGTAGGAGTATCACATTTCACTTGGTGGCATATGAAATCCACCATCAAGACAAAATGGGCTTATTCTTGTTTACCTGCATTTACATGCATACATAATTTCACAGGACAAAGTAAGCTCTTGTTCCAAACAGATTACCTGAAGTACTTTTATTCCATTTTGTTATTTTGCTATAATATTTTTTGAGGTTTGTTGTCAATTTGTTTCTCTATTTTTCAATTTCAAATATTAATTACTTTTCAGCTTTTGTCATGTGGTGCTGCACACTTGAACACGCTTTCTCTAGTTTCTATTCTGAGATTTAATCTACTGAAAATGCATGGAAAGGAACTTGTACTCATGTGACACTGTAGGGCTTGCAAAAGCATAACGTTGAGTTTCTGAAAATTTTGTTGTGGCTTGATGTTTTAGGATTTATATATAAGACATCATCTGAAGTTCATTTTGAAAGGGAAAGCAATTCTGTCACCAATGGACAATTGCAAAATTTCCCAACATCTTCATACGAAACTGCCATGGAAAAAATTTCATCTCTTATTACTTGCCAAAGGCGTGGGGAAAAGCCACCGATTGCCAACAAATTAGAAGTAATGTCACTGTATCTTAAGGTAATATGCTGAACTATTTCCAAGAATTTTTGAAGTCATAGTGATGAGAGATGGTTCGATGTAATTATAAGCTTATAATTAAGCTTAGGGAAAAGAAAATGTTCTATTTCCTAGGAGTCACTTATAGTAGATGAAAATGTTCCTTAAATTGTCTGATTCAAGGAGACTTCTATGAACAGTAGAAAAATAAAATGCTTGTTCTCTATACAGATATTGGGTTTGGAAGAAGATATAAACAGGCTTAACATTATTCATGTGGCAGGCACAAAGGGGAAGGTACTCTTTTCACAGTTTGTCATATTTTTATTTATTTATTTTATATATGATCAGTTTGTTGACAAGTCAATTCAGACAATTCTGTTTTTTGCTTCAAGATTCAAGAACAAATTATTACTACTATTAGGAACATTATATATATCTTTTAAATAAATTGGTGCTTGTCTTATGATGGTTGAAATAAATAGGTTACTCAACAGTTATTTAACCAATTTATAGTTGTCTGATGCAGTTGTCAGGTATCTGACATGACAGAAAGCACATCCCTAATAATCATATTCATCCTTCATTTCCCCCTTTTGTTAATGGATTACTTATCAGGGTTCAACGTGCATATTCTGTGAGGCAATCTTAAGGGAGTGTGGCTTTCGCACCGGAGTTTTCACATCCCCTCACCTAATCGATGTGCGTGAAAGATTTCGTATAGATGGGTTAGTAATTGAATGAACTAACTTGTCTAGAATGACTGATATTGTATCAGCATTCCATTCATATATTCTGATCTCTGTCACCCTTTTCAATAGTCTTTTTCTCTCTCACATGCACATGCACATGATACACACATTCTTCTTACCTGGAGTCCATGAATTTACAGCACAGATATCTGGCTGATCCGGGTAAACAATGAACCTATATGAAATTATGAATAAGAATACATCTACACTTTATTGACTAGGTTCTGTTCTTTCTTACTGTCATAGTAATATCTTCTGGAAGAAAACTGTATTGAGATGAACTGCTTGGCAGCAAAATATTTCAATTATGAATGTTCACAAAGCTTTATTAAGAAGTATCATACCTTTTTCTCCATGAGGAATTGGACAGTAGTCCATGCGAGCATCTCTGAACATTATTCACCTGTACACCCATTATCTTGTTAATAAAGCCTTCATCTAATAGTAAGTTCAAACTTCAAACAAATAAAGCAACTAGGGCTACCTATTTTTGAGATAAAAAGCAATGACATTTTCCTTCAGATAATCAGGCCTAGATTAGGAAATAGGAATTTGCAAATAGAATTCTTTTGATACTCATGAAAAATAATTGATGCCAATTTGTTTCTACAGGATTGCAATTAGCTGCTTATTCTGCTTTTTGCACTTAGGCTTGAAAAGTTGCATAGGATTAAATTCTGAGTTATTGTCTCTGTAGGATTGACATATCTGAAGACAAGTTTTTGCAATATTTCTGGGATTGTTGGAATCGATTGGAGGTAATATTTGTTATATTTTATAGAGACTCTTGGACTTTCTTTTCTAAATCTTTGTATATCTTAAATCCAAGCATTGCTTTGCTTGTATTTTACACTTAATAGAAGAATTGGTTACTGGAGTAATTTCAGCCTTTCCCTATTGGCCTTCTGATAATAATCTACTGATAGGAACTCAAACAGAGCTCACTTTCAATGAAGGGAAAGAGCTAAAAAGTAAAACCCCTTCTCTTTGGTTGATGTTCAAATGAGAAATGGAAAGTAGAGACACTGCAAGCACTTCAAGGGGCTTGATTTATGCCTTCCCAAACTTCTATTTTCCAACCCTTTGCCTCCTTTCTTATCTTTTTATCCTATCCCCACTACCGAAATCTGTTTCTTGCCCCCACCTGCCATGTGAGTTGATTGGTTACATTGCACCCTCCAATGTGCTCATCGTACTTTCTTTGCATGCTACTCCCAATAGCCTTTAATCAACTGCTTCTATTCCTTTTCCTATTTGCTAGATTCCATCTTAAAACCAATTTGCTTAAGTGAAATTGCCCAACAGGTATATAAACTGTACCTCAGTAATTGAGGCAGGCTATGTGAAACTTTCCAACACCCGCTCCATGGATGTTTGTCGGACTAGGCAATACTCAGTGGAAACTATGGAAATGACAGAAATGGGCTTTAGGATTTAATACCATGTTAGGTTCCATCTTAAAATCAAATGGCTTAAGTGAAGTTACCCAACAGGTATATAAACCACATCCCAATAATTGAGGCAGGCAATGTGGGATTTCACAATACTATCGTACACTAGTGCCAGGGAGTTTATCAGATACTTGTTCTATTATTCTATTTGGATCTTCTAAATACCATAAATCATTTTAATTTTGAGGATAAAAAGGGAGAGCTCTGTGTCTGTGATTGAAAAGATAACATATTAACTCATAGGAAGCTTCATGACTATTGCTTACAAAGTTTTTACTAGTTTTAGAGTGAAAATTCTGGTGATAAGCAACTTTACAAAATTAACTGGACAACATACTTGGATGCATATGTAACTGAATATAAATAAATCTATTCATATTAAAAATTATTTCTCTTTTTCTTGGTTGTCCATTGATATCAATGAGAAATTGAAACTTCCATACAGTATATTTCAAATTTAATCATTGAATATTTATGTTTCACATGTGAAACCATTTGTTACAACTTAGAAGAAAAAATGTAACTTGAATATATTATCCAAAGACATATTCTGGTGGCAGTTTCTCAATTCCTGAAGCTTAATTTCACAGGAAAATACAACAGAGCAGCTTTCAATGCCACCGCTATTTCTGTTTCTTACTATTTTGGCCTTCAAAATATTTATATCTGAACAGGTAAACCATGCGTATCAGTTTATTATTGAGTTTCTTACTAAATTGTCCTTGCAAAATTGATGTATGTAACTGTTTGCAGTAGCCAATGTGAAAGATTTGATGTGATGAATTTGTCATTTTTTGGATCAAATTTTCACAAGCCACTAGCCAATGATGTTTACGAAAGTCTTTTACCTGTATTGTTTTGGAGTTGAATGATTAAATTTGTTCTGAATAATGCAGTACCAAACCAAACCAATTTGTCTCTGCTTTCTAGTTATAAAATTTCTTCTGTCATTGATAGTATACGTCTTTACCTTTATTTCCCTGCAGCACGTTTGTTGCACTCTGGAAAACTGTTTTCTTCTGTGATAAATGTTGTTTTCATAAAGGATCACTGCTTGTTATGTTACATACTCCTTTAAGTAAAAATAAAAAATAAATTAGTGAGCTCTTTTTGTTTGTTATCTCTAGATGGATGGATTATGTTAGGATTAGGAACCAAGAATTGAAATGAGAAAGAAAAGAATGAATTTTATTGACTAGTAAGAAAAGAACAGAAAATAAGAGAGAAAACTCTCCTCCTAAGGTTTCCCCTTCACAAAGAATTTCTCCTTTCACAAAGAGCTAATGCTCAATTTACAATGACAACCAATTTGCCTCTCTCCTATCCTTCTTCCCCTATTTAAATCTAATAAACCCCTCTAACTAACTAACTCATTAACAGTCTAACTATCTTAACTAACTTTCCCTTGTCCTTATATCCTAACAATACACCCCTCCTAAAAATCAACCTTGTCCTCAAGGTTGGAATTTGAAAACCGGAATTACACACTGAAATGACACACTTCCTCAAGTTTTCCTGATTGCTGCAAGACAACTGCACCCATTGTAGCTTAGCTGGGAATGACCCACTGCCCTTGCATGTGGGGTTGAGTTTGGTGGCTCCGGTGGCAGTTGGGATGAAAGAAAATTCTAATTAATCTGGATCTCCACTGGTGATGCTGCTATCTTTTTCCACATCTTCTCTATTAACATGTCATCAGCTACACAGGCATCCTAGTTTATCGATATAAATCCTGCCACCCAGTTTGAACTCCAAGATTCTGCTCCTCTTTTACGAATCCCATTTGGACCTGACCCACTATGTAAAAAAGTTTGACCCACTTTGTAGAATTCCAAATCTGCCCCTTCCTCTTTCTCATTTTTTAGAAGCAAATCATTTTACTTTTACAAAACATGAATCTTTGGTGTCCATCCGTGGGGATCAACTGTGAAACCCCACTAGCCACTGTATGCAAACTGAGGTCCGGTGGTGGTGGGGACAAGGGTTGACTCCTTATAACTTGAATCACCATGACTGCTCCTATACATTCCTTCTGCCTTGGCTCCATCACCGAACTGTTATCCACTGATGCAACAGACTTTAATGCTAAATGCTCACCCAGCAAGTTGAAATTCCAAGAGTTCAATGCCATTGATGCTCCAACCAGCTTTATGATCAAATCTGGGTCCAACAATGATTTATGTTTCATTGTAACAATCTTTTTATGGAAATCTGAATTTTAAAAATAATGACGCTTGGTTGCATCTCCACCTTCAACTTCTTTCTTGATCAAATCTGTTATTGGGTTATTAATAGAAAAGATAATAGGAGAGATAAAAAGAGAGAAGAAGCAGTTTTATTAACCCACTTAATCAGTGATTACAATACTGTATTTATAGACAAAACAGATAGGACATCTAACTAACTGAACTGACTTAGTAATTGACTGTTAACTAACTAAACTAACTCAGGACCGCAGTAGAATTACCGCATGTCCTTTACAATAATGTGCTCCTAGTTCATACAATTTTTTTGGCTTTTACCTGCAGTTTAATGCTTACTAATATTTACTTATCTGTTTATGTTATCAATCTTTATTCTTCTTTTCTCCACTTTTACCGCACTGCTAATATTCCATTTATATGCTTCCCATTCATAGGTTGATGCTGCCATTATAGAAGTTGGTCTTGGAGGTAAAGAAGACTCAACTAATGTGGTATGCATTTGATGTATGGTATCACAGATTTATTAACAACAATTTTTGTTTATATTTTCTTGAACTAATAAAAGAAAAGTGTTTAAAGAAATTGCAACCTGTTGCATTTGATATATGACAATTACATTTCAAAATGATTATGAACTTGCAGATTAAAGAACCTACAGTTTGCGGCATTACTTCTCTGGGCATGGATCATACTGAGATATTAGGTAAGTATGTTTCATATTTTCTGAACATTCTTCCTGATGCTTTGCATATATTGTTTACTCCGAGAGCTTAACATGTTCGTGTGTTGGCAATGTGATTTCATCATCTAAGTTAACTATCATGTTTATTATTCTTTTTTTGTGTTTTTTCTTCAATAAGAGTGAATTGACCTCAATATGGAAAAAGTATTTAAATTACTACATCTTTGCAGGAGATACTATTGGACAGATAGCTTCACACAAGGCAGGGATTTTTAAGGTATTAAAACTCTACTCAACCAACCAAACCTACAAATTGCTTTCTATGGAAATAGGCTACTTGTTGTAGTACTTTATGTGTTTGTGTGCCCCCTCCCCACCTTCCTTTTTTGCCTTCTCTTCTGAAAAATGGATGCCTTCCCTATTCTTGAAGCCTAAGGTACCTGCCTTCACTGTACCCCAACCTCCTGAAGCAATGGATGTTATCCTTGAGAGGGCCAAAGAACTCATGGTAAATCATTTTTCTCAATCGTATCAACTATTATAAATTGCATCAAGGAAATAGCATTATGAAGTTGCCTCTTAGAGTATACTTACTCTAATACCTCTTATCAATACCAATTTCATTTATTATTTTGATGAAAACAGATATAGAGTTCTTATGGTCAGAAGCTCCTATACCCAGTTGCCCACCTTGACTGAGGATGTTGTTCATAAAAATATTACTAAAAAGTAAAATGCTATAAAACCTCCATTACTAGTTTTTTTTATATATTAATTAAAGATTTGAATCTGATTAGCTTGAGCTTCTTCTGTCACTATAAATTTGATACTTTGATTACATATATAAAATGGAAGCCCAATGCACGATGCTCCCACCTGGTGCAGTCTGGGGAAGGTAGATGTATGATGTCCTACCCTCACAAGTGAAGAGGCTATTTCCAGGATTTGAACATGTGATCTCACATTGTTTACATATAATAAATGGCTTGAAGAAAAAAATATGTTTCATCAAATAGTAAGCTTAGAAGTACCACTTGTTTATATCATACATACCATATGATTGTTATGAATTTTAACAGGCATGGCAATAGAGCAAAATGGGGAGTCGGGGGTTGCTTTTGCCCTTCTTGTCTGCACCCTCACCAAGGACAATGTGAGTTTGGGGTTTGGTTTGGGAAAGTTGGGGATGAAAATTTTAGACTCAACCCCTTCCCAATGGGTTCGGGGAAGCCTAGAAGGAACTCATCCCACTCCTTTTTTCTAAATTCAGTTTATTTATATATATTTAATATTTTTAACTAAATCATTTATCAAGTACATTCTAATTCAAATAAAATATTAAAAATAAGAAACACTATTTTTAATAAAATGTGTTATTTCAATTTTATTATTTAATTACTATTATTAATTAAATTATTATAATAATTAATTTATATTTCAATAATTATAAGAAATGATTGTGAGGTTAAAATCCTATTTCAATTATATATGTTGTATGGATGGGTGGGTGTGTGTGCTCGTGCTAGTAATTGCATCCCCAAACTTGCTCCCCCCATCCCTACTTTTGCAAATTGGGAAAATCCTGAACCCAATCAAAACAGTTTTTTCCTGTTAAAGTCAGATGGGAGTTAGACAAGTATCCACAGGTTTGGAAATTGTCGTGTCTAGTTGTTTTGAAGGAAAAGCTTTTGGTAATGTAATCAATTTTCAAATTGAGTCTGTAATTAAAAAATAAATTAATAATTAAATAAAAAACTGAATCATTTAATGAAACTTCATAATTAGGCTTGATCTGACCATCTGAAAGGTTATCTTTCTCATCCTCAGTTATATGAAATCAATTACTTCATATATTTTAGAGCACTGATTTAGTAGGAAGATATAGGCTAGCAATCATACAAGCATGCTGGAGCATGTGCAACCTCACATGAGCATGAGTCTCTCAAGTCTTAACTGTTAATGCTATTAATTGTTTGCCTATTTTCAATGGCTGCAGGTTCCACTGGAAGTGACTGAACCTTTTGATTGTAAAAAAATTAAGGGATTAGAGCTTGGCTTATCGGGTGATCACCAATTCTATAATGCTGCTCTTGCAGTCTCTCTTTCTAGATGTTGGCTTCAGAGAACAGGGAACTGGGGAGAAAAATATCAAAACGTTAGTTAAAATTCTACTTTTGGTTCATGCATGCATCTAAGTAGATGTTTATGGAATGTCTTGTAAATCATAATGCATTAGAATCTAAAATACATTGACAATAATTATGCTATCAGTAATCACATGTCATGTATAAGAATTTTCAGAATGAGTCCCTGGTCAGAGTCAGATTTTAATAATTTAGGATGGATTAGCCAGTATTTTTTTTTTTCACTTCATGTCTGTGGGTGTGTGGATAATAAATATTTTTTGTCACTTTAATATTATTCTGCTTGATTTTCTTTCATTGTTTGAGAATCCATTGTATCAAGGATATGCTTATATTCCTCTGTCTTCATTATATTCCATTTTCACCTAGCGTTTTTCACTGTATAATACAATTTTCAGGATTCTAATTTGCCAGATGAATTTATTAGAGGCCTTTCAACAGCATATTTTTCTGGAAGAGCTCAGATTGTTTACGACTCTTATCCAAATTCTGACGGCTCAGAAATCTTTTCTAAAAATTATGGTGGAGAGTTGATATTTTATTTGGATGGAGCTCATAGTCCAGAGAGCATGGAGGCTTGCGCAAAGTGGTTCTCTAATGCCGTAAGAAGATATGAAATTCTGCCACATTTGTCTTTCAAAGTAGAAAATGCAGAGGAATCTTCAGAAAATGGCCACCTCCTACATGAAAGCAAGACCTTGGGGCAGTTTGAGAAATCTTTTAGGCAGGTAGGTATCCTTAAAATTATTGATTGTTCCAGCTGTTCCTGGAGCTTAACCATTGTTGTGACTTGTGATAACATATTATATCCTTTCTTGTATGCTTTTTTTCCTTATTTCTAAGTTATATTAATGCAATCCTCAACTACTCATTTTATTTTTTGTATTATATTATTCTTTGTTGTTGAGATTTCTAGAATCTGACAAAGTATCTCATGAAATTCTTTTGACCATCTATTTCATTATTAATTCTCTCCTGATATTCAGCATTGATTAATTGTAGATTCTTCTATTCAATTGCTTAGATGTGAGAAATCCCCATGTTTTGCTTCCGCAGCTGGTGAATACATGTGCTTCTTCAGGTATTCCTGCTTCATTGCACCTCTTATTTTTCTATTTTCACTGTCTACTAGAAAAAAGCTATCTTCACTATTTGAGTTGTGACTTTACCTAGTTTTGCTTCACAAAAAAATTCTGAGTGGATTTTAAGAATAAATTAGACAGTACACTGAACCTTCTAGCATATCAGTTATGTGAGTTGACCCTCTTGACATATGGTGGATAAACGTGTTACCAATATATTCTATATGAAATACTACATTACGTTTAGATAATCTTCTAGAAGAAAAAAAAAATAGCATCCCAGCCATTCTCCATATTTCCTTACTTAACTATTTTACATTTTTTTTTTCTGTATGAAATACTATATGCTTATGAGGTTCATTGCACTAATGCAGTCAAAATTTGTTGAAACCTTGCATAGGTATTCATTTCTCGAGAGCACTTTTTGTCCCAAATATGTCAAAGTATAGTAAGGTTACTTCTGGTGCATCAGTTATTTCTTCTGATCTCAATGGCATAGACCTATCATGGCAATTTAACCTCCAAAGAATCTGGGAGAAGATTACACATGGGAAAGGTATGCCCATCTTTCCAGCTTGTAATATGTTCTTATGTTCTTTGTCACTCTAGGGTCCTCACTGTGATGCCATTATGCTTGTGTCAGTCATATTGTCTTTCATATAGCAAATGGATCTTTCAGCATCAAGGGGCAATAAGACAGTCAGATATCAATGTCTTGAATTTTTTATTGTGTTGTCACGGTATTCGTTGGAAGATTTCCAGAGGCTGAACTGATAGAAACTGGATCACAAACTAGAGTGAAATGATATTTTATTGGTCAAATCCCTAATTGCCAATCTAAATCAATGTGATAGTAGAACGAGCAATGGAAAAATTTACAACAATGACTGAATAAACTCACGTATTCAAGAGCCTGGCCTGTCCCACCCAAAACTAATTTTCAACAAACATCCCCTATCAACTACTGCTTCCATTTATAATGGCCTAACTAATTACCTATTCTAAGAGGTTATAAAGCCTACTCTCAACTGTCAAGGCCTAACTAACTGGCTTATCCTAAACATCAACTTTTTTCCTTGTCTTTTTATTTTGCATAAGCATGTCATGGAGTGGGGTCACCTATGTGAACTATTATAAGTTTGGTTCACATAAAGGTAGAGCTATAACTTTTTGGTGCTTCATCATTCATCCATGCATCCAGTAGAGTGGTCTTGACAATGACATATATATCTTTGCCTCTATAATCAGTTGAAATATTTTTTCCTAGAATTTAAATAGCAAATTCATTTAATTACAATGCTGGTCTTCCTTCAACATCCTTATTATCTTGTAAACAAAGTGGAAAATATTTCCAATGGAAATTCAACCAAAAGAGGAGACACAAGATACTGTTTTAGATGTGTGTTCTAAATTCAACATTGACTGCTATCATCAAGTTCTTCAAAATTATTAGGCTTTAGATTAGCCTAGATAAAGATAAATGTAATGACAACAAATTGACTGATGAAATTATTTAGATAGCCCATACCAAAATTCCTTAATATCATGCGAAGATGCTGCCTAAGAGGACCAAGCATTCTTGACAAAGCTTGACTTTTTCTGACCCGTGCATTACTTTATATATCTGCAGAAATGATCACTTCGCTTGAAAAGGATTTCAAGATAGACAGCAAGGAGATCTTACCACCTCATGAATTTCTTTACGATGATGCTTCAACTGGCTGCCATTCTCATAACTATCTGGCATACAGTGCAGTAATACCTTCATTGCCATTGACAATAAAATGGCTGCGGGACTGCGTCAGAGAACACCCTTCCACAAGACTTCAGGTAACAATAATATGGATGGTACTTGATTCTCATATTTGACTTGGTTGATGGATGGATACTCAGTGCTAAATCTTTTCCTTGCCTTATCCATTTCACCATCAATGGTATTACCCTGCGATGTATTATTTTGGTTAACCGCTGGTATGTATAATTGCCTTTTGAAGATGGAGAATGGTGTTTCCTTTTACCTTCTGCTTCCTTTCCTTCTCCCTCGTAATGGGGCAGAGAGAAGTGTTTTCTTTTTCAATCTTTCCACCAACCTACCTATGATACTACGCGTATTCTGAGAGCCAATTCTTACCAATGGTTGCAGGTTCTTGTGACTGGATCACTGCATCTTGTTGGAGATGTATTAAAGCTCTTGAAAAGATGATTTAAATTGAAGAATATAAGTTGTCTGCCTTGGCTTTGGAAAAGTTTTATTGCACCAAAGAATTGTCATTCTTTCAATCATTTAAGCAGATACCGAGTTCATGTAATTGCTCAATGGTGTGACAATATTTCATTCTTTACAAATATGGGCAATTTTATGTGCATACTATTTTTCAGTTTTCACACCATCTCCTAAATGCTGAAAAACGTGGGGGAAAAGAAAAGGAAAAATTGGTAAACCAAATTAACCAATACCAAAGGGCTTTCATTGTTAATATCGAGAAGGTTTAGTCCAGGACAACACGGGATACTAGACTCTTCCCAACATTTTTATTAGTATTGTTTTTAATAAAAAAGGAAACCATGATTTTTCTAGAGTTTTCAGAAAAAACCACGTAAATAACAGAACAAAACACAGCAAGTAATGATGAAACTAGACTTGGCATTTATTTCGAAAAAAGTATTTATAATCTCGTCAACCCAGGACCTTTATTTGCAATCTGGTTAGCTCATGATATTCAAAGCCAATTGGCATACCAGAGGTGTTATGGTGATTTCCCCCACGTTAAGCATAATAGGTCGGGGTCGTGAGAAGCTACACCGACTTAATAGGAAATCGACATAACGGTAAGTTATCAAACTCAAAAATATACCTAAATTGGTGAGTCTCCTTCATATTATAATAATAATAATAATAATAATAATAATAATAATAATAATAATAATAATAATAATAATACATGTATATTTAATTATTTATTATATTATTTATTTTTATCGATAAATGTTAGTTGTTAATTGTTAATTATTTTGTTAGTGGGAGGATTCAAACCCGTGACTTCTTCAGTTGACATAATAAATGTTAATAGTTAATTTTTAATGTATAATACACATGTAAATTTACATAATAAATTTTGTGATGATTAATTTTGTTCTAATATATTACATGTACAATAAATTTAATGCACCAAAATTAATTATTATAAAATTTATTATGTAAATTTACATGTACATTGAATATACATCAGAAATTTTAGTGTTATATATAGCGAAATTAATTATTTCATAACATAATTGGTCTATTAACTTAGTTGATTAGAGTGTCGTGTTAATAACATGAAAGTCACAAGTTTGAATCCTATATGGGTCATTAATTTTAAATTAATTCATAAAACATACTTTAAAAAAAATAGAAAAAACCTGTTTGGATTGACAATTCGTAATGAAAATACGGATTACGAATCCGTAAATTTGCTAGGGGTAATTTTGGAAAAATGGCAAAGCACTAGGTGCACAAGCAGTTTGCCTGGTGCGCTAGCAATGACCACATGTGTCTCTTCCCATTTTACTTAGAAGTTGCACAACCTTCACCCTAAATAAGGTGGCATTCCTCAAAGTCTAAAACCACCCTTCAAGGTTTGAAATGTGCATCAATGCATCATGTGCCTTTAACGACCCACCCTTAGCCAATAACAATCAAGCAGAGGAGAATGAAAGGTAGGAAGCATCATAGAGAAAGAAGGAAACAAAGGCGAGAAACGAGAAAAAAGTACACTAATTTGGTCTTCTAAAATAGAGGTGATACAAAAATGATCTACTTTAGTATTGTTCATTAAAAAATTGGGGCTTCAACTAGAGTTGCTGACTCAACAGTGGACTCGCGAGTTTGACTGTGTTCTCATGAGTCTACTCGAGTTAGCACGAGTCTACCTCAAAAACAGGTCTACAATTGAGTCAACTCGTAGAGGGGAACTAGACTCGTAAACTCTTCCGCGTTTGAGTTAACTCACGAGTTTGATAATCATGTGTGAAAAAATGAACTTACCTGCCAAAAGGCCTTTCCTGGCTCTATAAATTTGTAACCATGTACAAATAAAGGCAACACTGATTCATGATGAGAAATTCACTCTCTCTCTCTCTAAATTCTCTTTGATCTCTCTTTTTTCTCCCTTTCTCGATCATGTTTTCCACATCCAATGCTTAACACCATAAGGATTGGCCTCGTCTATGGGAATTGTAACACCTCAAATTTTTTGACTGAAAATATTGCTTGAAAACGCTTTTTATTTTATTTATTTTAGAAATATGTGTCCCAATTTTTAACAGCTACTTACAATTAGTCAAACCTCTTACTGTATTCTTTTTAAAACAATTGCGTCAACCGAAAAACGATAATTCTTTACATCGAATTAAAATAAAAGTGGATATAAAATAACTTAGTCTTCATACATGATTAAATAACATCAGCAGTGTCACAGAAGAAATAATACGAATACAACCCATAATAGTATGAAAGTAAGAAAAATAATTTTTTTTTACATACATGCTTTAACAAAATACATATCCGTGGAGAAAACCTTTCTCAAAATACATCAAAATTAGTAAAGAAAACTAGGACTAGAGTAGACCACTTATCACACCAAGAGTATTGAACTCACTAAGACGTGTCCACAAAAGAATCATCACTCTCATCCTCATACGTCCGCTCCAACTGTGGCTTATGTACTACTCTCAAGGAACCAATCGTGGTTCCTTAAGCGGTAGAAATCACTTGTCACACAAAACAATTGGGCAACATAACGACTATGATTACAACCGTCTAACAATCATAACAAACAACTTGCCGAGGTTGGGCATCCCCGAACCTAAACCATAACGTGTACAAATAATATAATGATATACAAATATATAGCAAAATACAAACTTGCACGCCACGGATATAATTTGTTGGAGTTCACACTCTGCCAGTCTTATCATTCACCAATAGTAATAGTAATATACATGCATGTATCTTAGTAATTTTATCAGTAGAGAATCATCACAATTCCAGAATATGCATCAGTCATCAATTTTTGCAAATTATCTCAGCAATAATATAGCAATTAAATCAACAATTCCAAAAAATAAATAATTCTAAGGTAACTTATCTAGAGGCACAAATCCCAATGTTAAGTTGTCTACTTCTAAAATTACTCTATCACTCATTTTTTTACAAAGTTTCATTCCTAACTTATTTCCAGTGTTCTAGGTGTTGCGGGAATCGGTTTTTCATGAATCTTATATGCTACCCTACATTTTCACACCTAACAAACTCATTTTTTAGGTCAAAACTAACAGTTCATATAGATATAGCAACCAGTTCAATTTCGTGATAGATTTTTATTCTACAAATGGTCCTTAAACTTGTTCTATTCGTAATTTTTGCTAGAAAACTCCGATTTAAGTGAAATTTATGGCTAACCCTAAGTTTTAACACCCAAAGAACACATTTTTAACCTTAAATTTCAAGAAACACAACACATCCTCCAGTTTCAACCAAGGAAGTAGCTACGAATATTTGAACATCAAAACAACATGCAATGAAGCCGAGCTTCCGAAGACAACAAGGTTAGGGTTCAAGAAGTGGAAAGACCCCCCTTACCTTGATGTAGTTACACAAAATGACTTAGATGAACAAATAGCTCAGGTCCTTGATGTCTCAAACTTCTAAGAATGAAAATGAAATTTTGGAACCATGAATGAGAAGCTTGCACGAATTTGGTAAGGAAAACAAGAAGAGAAAGAAGATTAAGATCCCCTTACCAAAGCTTTGATGGAAGAAACCTTAAGAGCACTTGTATGAAGCTTGGAAGAAGAAAGAAATAGATTCCTCTCTCCCTTAGTTGAACTTGTGCAAAATGGAGAAGAAAGAGCTCTAATTTGGTGTTTAAAAAGACATGAAGGTGAGGTTTAAGGCTTTGGCCAAATGACACTTGGCTAGACTTAAGTTGACAAACTTAATTGACAACATGAATGACTAATGGCCAGCCATGGTGAACATTCCAAGTCATGCCTTTTATGTGCATTCTGTCTTTTGAAATTTTAACCAAAAATGACTAAAGTAGACATAGGCAAAAATGGTAAAAAATTGCTTTTTGCCAAAACTGGTAAATCCTATCTTAAACATCTAGATTAATGTGCTAATTTTCTACATTATTGTGCTAATCTCCCAAGGGATACGTTGAAGTACCTGAAACACACTACAATAGGGGTCGAATAGTGTGATGGATAAAAAAATTGGTCTTTCGATAACTTTGAAAACTTTTCTCAAACAGATATCAATGGACGATTGGTTTCATCCAAGGGATTCAAATTCACTTTGTGCTTAGAAACTAGTTCACAAAACTTGGACACAATAATGTAGAAGTAAAGTATACGAATAAAAAAGTTATATAGAAGCAGCAAAGAAAACACAGAGGTTTTATACTGGTTCACCCCAACTCTTGGGCTACGTTCAGTTCTCCTTCAAAACTTGAAGGGTTCCATTAATCAAATATTTGATCACAACCAAGTATTCTTTATGCCACTTCTGGTTACAATGAGTACTTTCTAGGCCACTCTTGGCACTACCCTTAATCTCCCCCTGAGATTAAGATCCAAGTATTCTTTGTCACTTAGCCACTCCTAGCTTTCACAAACAATAGATGTTTGATAGAAAATGTATTATAATCCCTCAAAGAGTGTTTACACAATAAAATCAAATACAATGAAACTTGCTAACTTAGCAGGGCTAAGATTTACTCGATTCACTCAAGTTTCTTTCGTTCAACGAAACTGACCAGCGTTACAACACTTTTTTCGTTTTGACTCAGATGATTCTTTTCTGATTCCACTACTTATGAACATCTTCAAGCTTTATATAAACTTCTGAGCTTCGACCCGTTGAGAGATACAAGTTAGTCGTTGCCTAATAGCTTGGGCGCTTTACACTATGCACATTATTATGCAGAGAGAGTGAGGGGACCCCAAACATCTTCTACAACATATCTCCAGAGAAGTACAATTTTCCAACGTCGTCTTGTGCTCAAAGCTGACTTTCAACATTCAATTCAAATACAATATTAACAACATAAGTCAAAAGGAATTAAGAATGTTAAGACAATTTAAAACTTCCCTTTCGTGTGCTATTGTACATATTGCTTATTGAACCATGGACATTACTTTTTGATGATTACTTTCAGTACTTGAGGATTGAGTTACTGTTCCATTGCCTTTGGACTATGTTAGACTATTGACAAGCGTATGAATGTTGTCGCAGTTTACAAAATTTATAAATGAGACTGTCTCCATAGGGACTTGAGTTATTTAGTTTCTCCAGATAAAGTTAAACAGTTTAATAGATATATACAAAGGATTTGATCAAATTTTCATGGGTTTAGTGAAAGAAAGGTAAATAACATAAAAGTCGTAAACATGTAAAATTAAGAAAACAAATAAAATGCATTTAATTAATTCAAGAAAAGCA
Organism: Glycine soja; assembly: GCF_004193775.1. NCBI lineage: Eukaryota > Viridiplantae > Streptophyta > Magnoliopsida > Fabales > Fabaceae > Glycine > Glycine soja. The sequence goes on from NC_041011.1 coordinate 24,385,444, forward strand.
TAGGATTGGATTTAATCATTCATATCTACAGTATCTAAATGAAATTAATACATATGAATAATTTTCCAACATTGCCGATGCACACGTTAGATTGCCTCGAATCGATTTCGCGTAATCGAGAATCCTAAGAATATTTATCGAATATCGATTCGTCACATATTTGATAAATATTCCAGTACTACAATCATAATCTTGTGCAAGTAGAAATCATAATGTTATGCTTTATTCCTAGCAATGTAACATAAAGAGTGAATTCATTAAGTTCAGATTCTAAGAGTACTTTCCAACCAAACTTAATGATGTGATCCTGACTAGGAGCGGATTGCTTGATACAGGCTACAGAGATTTGGATGACGCCACTTCCAAAAAGGGAAGATAAGTCAGGGTAGACGCCACTTCCAGTGAAGGAAGATAAGTCAGGGTAGATGCCACAAGGATTACCTTGATAAGTCTGATAATTGGTTCAATAAGGAACCCAGAGAGAAACTCTCACCCAATTTTATGAAAATGCCAAAAGTCCCCTTATTCAAAACAAAAACCAATACTTATAGTGTATTTGAACAAAAAGATAAAAATAGACATGGGCCTTCTAAACAGTTTGGGCAAAAATTACAATAAATAAAAATTATAACTAAAAAACATATTTAACTTGGGCCTTCAAATTAATCCGGGCCTTCAGCAACAATTAATAGTCTTGATAGTGTCTCTGCCTTTGGGCCTTCATACTTCTTCACTTGGGCCTTCATCCTTCTCCACTCGGGGGCTTTATCCTTCTCCACTTGGGTCTTCGCCCTTCTCCACTTGGGCCTTTAGCCTGTATTTGGCCACTTTCAGGATTCTCATCATTCCTTCCTTCTTGGAAAACATTTGCCCTCAAATGTCCAGGATCATCACCGGGTTCAAGTACCACTTCCTTCCTTTTCTTGTTGGCTTTCTTGGCATAGCTTTCATTCTTCTTTGCAATTTGCACCTTCACTTGGTCATACAATCTTTTCACATACTCAACTTTGGCATGTGCATCCTTACGTTGAGTCTCTTGGGGATTGCTTTTGTAAGTTGTCCTGTTAGGCAATGAAGCTCCGGGAAGGAGATCAACTTGATGTTCTATGCCTCTTGAAGGTGGCAGTCCATGAGGAATCTCCTTAGGAAAGACATTTTTAAATTCCTGCAATAAGGGTTGAACACTAGGAGAAATAGAAATAGTAAACTCATTAGAATTATCAGTAAAAATTTTATTGTCTTTGCAATACTGTAGATAGAGTGGTTCATGAGCAGGCAATACTTTCCTCACTTCACTCGCCTCTGCAAAATAATTAAATTTTCTCTCATGTGTATCACTCTCTCTCTTATGTGTATCACTCTTTCCCTCGGGTGTATCACTCTTCTTTTTCCTATTCCTCTGTGGTGCCTCACTATTTTCTTTCTCTTGTTCTCTCTTTTCTCTCATTCTGATTTGGTCATCACACATTTCTCTAGGGGATAGAGGTTTAAGAGTAAATAAGGAAGATTTGACTATTCACCTGTAGAGCTCTTCTTTGTTACGGTTCAACAAACGTTGCATTTGTGTAGTCATCACGTCTAGTAATAAGCGCTAAGATCCGTCCGGTTGATGATATACACCACCATTGTCACCATCTCCTGCCATGATTAAGGAACAAAGAATTTTGCAGTAATTTAAAAAAAAGATCCAGGACCTCACCACACTCTACTCACGTGTTTCTCTCTTTAATGGTAGTTCACTCGTGTTTGATGCTCTCAATATAGGCTTTTGTGTGATGTTTTCACTCTTGCCTTTTACCACTCACTCCCTCTTAAGTTCCTGGATGAATCAAATTAGACACATAAGGTATATAACAGGAAAGACAGTTTAATTATCACAGATTGTGTAGCAGATTTAATTTGGATAACAAATTAGATTGATTTGATTTGGATAACAAATTTTGATTTGATTTGATTTGGATAACAGATTAGATTTGGATAACAAATTAGATTTAATTTGGATAACAAATATGATAACAAATAAGATAATAGATAGGATAACAGATATGACAAGTAAACTTCAAATGTTCATAACTTTTGCTACGGTTGTCCGTTTGAGGCCCACTATATATCAAAACGCTCAGAATTCAGAGGAGAATCTAGATAAGGGGATTTGATCCACTATTTTATTTCAAAAAAAAACCTCTAAATGCCTCAATTTCGTGTTCAAAGATCAAACACCCACTTTTTTTTTTCAAAATTTCTGCAACTTTTTTTTTGACACAAAGTGTGAAAGACACAAGAAACAAGAACAAGAACAAGAACAAGAACGTGACAAGAACAAGAACAAGAACGCAATTAATAGAACACATGATGCAAACAAGAAAACAAATAACAGAACAAGGATAAAACACGAACCTGGACAAATTACAAAGAAAAATAATAGGATAGGATAGAACCTGTATCAAGAGCCGAAGCTCTGATACCAGATGATGTGATCCTGACTAGGAACGAATCGCTTGATACAGGCTACAGAGATTTGGATGACGCCACTTCCAAAGAGGGAAGATAAGTCAGGGTAGACGCCACTTCTAGTGAAGGAAGATAAGTCAGGGTAGACGCCACTTCCAGTGAGGGAAGATAAGTCAGGGTAAACGCCGCAAGGATTACCTTGATAAGTCTGATAATTAGTTCAACAAGGAACCCAGAGAGAAACTCTCACCCAATTTTATGAAAATGCCAAAAGTCCCCTTATTCAAAACAAAAACCAATACTTATAGTGTATCTGAACAAAAAGATAAAAATAGACATGGGTCTTCTAAACAGTTTGGGCCAAAATTACAATAAATAAAAATTATAACTAAAAAACATATTTAACTTGGGCCTTCAAATTAATCTGGGCCTTCAACAACAATTAATAGTCTTGATAGTGTCTCTGCCTCTGGGCCTTCATCCTTCTCCACTCGGGGGCTTTATCCTTCTCCACTTGGGCCTTCGCCCTTCTCCACTTGGGCCTTTAGCCTGTATTTGGCCAGTTTCAGGATTCTCATCACCTTCTAACAATGCTAGAAAGAGGCAAGTGAGGGAGGTGCTGACTACATACATACAACTTAGTAAACTATGTGCCTTATGACACTCCATCATAATATAAACTTATCCAACATCAGAGCAACTCAAATCTCCTCAAAACATGCATATAAACATAAACAACTCTATGAAGATGAACTACCTAGAGTCTAAGTTGGTCAACACTATACATGACATTAAAAAGGAAATAAAATATGAAAGCTACGCCTTCACATCCAAGCACATATCCATAAGCCATTAAAAAGAAAGGACTGCCTCCTAGCCATCTTCTCCCATGAACATGAAGTTCAAAGTCATTATAGGCATGAACCACACATGGAACAACACAAGGGTAAGCTTACAAAAAACAAGCATACTAAAATAATATAAAACTTAACAATTAAAACACAATCAAATACCATCATATATAAAGCATAAATGGCTGATAAAAAACTATAAAGCATAAATCTTAGAATTCAAATGACAACACATCTCGTAATAAACATAAATTTGACAACAATCACATGAAAATGCCATCATCAATGATTCAACCATCAACATCATGATTCAACCATCAAACAACTGAAGTAACAAAAATACCACAAGAAATTGGGGTTGAATTGTTTTTTAACAAACTGATAACACTTTTTGAAAATAATTTGTTATTTTGATATTTGTTTAGAAAGGGATAGTTCAGAATGAAGAATGTTATGAGCTCAGAACAAAAAAGCAAGAAGATTATAGAAAGCAATTTTTATAGTTTATTGCTTTATTTCAAAAGGAGTTGTTTAGCTGTAAAGACTTTGATGAAAAAGGTTTAGTTTTTAGGTTTCTTTATAAAAGACATTTCGTCCTTTATGTTTCCAAAAATAGTGATGTGATTAAACAATTAAAAACAAGTGCAGAAAAATGAAGAAAGAGGAAGAGAACAATGCACAAAGGTTTTTATACTAGTTCATCTCTACCTTGGGCTACATCTAGTCCTCACCCTTCAGCAACTTGCCAGCAACCCCTTTGGACTTCACACCTTGCAATCTACTAGACCAAAAACACCATTGATATCAACCTTTGTCAGCCACTTGTTGGGCTTTACAAAAAAGGTTTCTATGTATGACTGCACATCCTTATAAAAGGGTTTCCACTTAGGAAAATATAATATCTCACTTCTAACAATCAAAAGAGTACAACATAAGATCAAATGTAGAAGTGGGTCACTCTCACTTGAGAGGTGTTGAAGCAATAATGGCATATTTCTCATACAGAGATGTAGCTTGAGTTTCTCTCTCTAGGATAACTTCAACTAGTCTTCATAATGCTCCTTCTTGTCCTATTAAACCTTCAAAGGTATCCATTGGGGTGGAGCCTACACAACTGACATACTTATGGAGGAAGTAGAAAAAAGTGACAGTTGTCAAATCATGATAGCTAGTAGAGTTATTCTGAGGTCCCCATTCTAAGGAACCTTTATGATAGCATTTTAAAGACACATTAAAATGGTGATTTTGATGTTAGCTGAGAAAGGACCCATTCTAAAGTAGATAATTTTGATGAAGTACAAGTGATATGGCTTTCTGAGGGATCACAACTTCATCACGCTTAACATATCTTCGTAACACAAAGCATTGCGAAGTAGTCTACTTCACATATGAATGGTGGTGAAGGAACATTTGTTGGTATGTTAGTGTTTTGTCCAAGGTTACATTGCATAACAACTATAGTCTTCCATTTTGATGTTGAAGATCAAATCTTCTCATGGACCATGCTTCAACTCTCAACTTGTTTACATCTTTGAATTCTTTAACATTCATATTCTTATGAGCTTTCAGTATGTGCGGCTTCATTTGGAAGATGTGATGTCTTCAACTTTTGTCTTTTGATGAGTCAACTTCCTTTAGTTACTGCATATGGAAGACAAAATGCAGTCCTTGAGATGCAAGCTTGAACCATTTAGAACTTTATTCTAAAGTTTAGTTCTCAGAGTCATTCTGATGTACACTCTAGTGCAACTTCATTATGATGTTGGATGCTTTCTTTCTTACATCTTCTATGTAAGGCCTTGTTATCTTGTACTTTGCCAAGTTCAAGTACTAAAAGGGAAGCACTCTTCATCATGCATATAAACTTCAAAAGATCTTCTAAGGGTTTTACCCTTGACATTAGTTTTGAGACAACCTTTCTGAGCTTTGTTTTGAGCACCTTAGAATGCATGCACAATCTACTTATTTAGGATGTTTATCACTAAAACACTTAAGCAAAAATGTTAGTCATCACACCAATTCCATCATCCTTACAATTTGCATTGCTAATGATTTATCATAATTAAAACTAGGGACGTGGATTCAATAACAACATTATCATCTAAAGTCTGTCAATCACCAACACCAAAGAAAAACCCGACTCCATGTAGACTTTCATTGTATGAGCTATTAATTCAAGTACATCCCTTAACGTAGCATCACACAAACATTGGGGGAGACCCAAGCTAATCCTATGGATGAAGTGTGGTTTTGTTGAAAATATATGAGTGTGTGTAGTGACTTACCTAGGTAAAGTATACATTAACCTTAACCTATAAAGGAATTTGCCTACCCATTTATTCTATAGGCTCATACAGCTTAACCACCACAAATTCACCCAGCTCTAGGTTGAGGACCCACCAATAATCCTTAGCTAATGTACCTACTCATTGAAAACAACAACTAAGAACTTCACTTGGATGCCTAACTTGAGTTTTGAGATACAACACCTTTGTACTCACCATCTCACCTATGGTCTGCCTCAAGGTCCAAGTATTACCAATCTTACACATTTAAAATGAGTCAACCTCTAATGTTTCATAAAACATTTTCACCACTTCGAAGGGTCGTCGAAGTATAAAACAAAATGGGTGAGTACTTAGGAAGATATCCACTAAGCAAGATCCCCAAATCTTTTAGTGGATCGAAGCTCCAACACCCAACCAGAGTTCGCCATCACTACGACACCTGAAATAATTAAACTAGTTTTCTCGATTTCTTTTACTAAACTGTATTGTTGGTTATTTTATTTTAAAAGATGAATTGATTTTTCTTTTGGAAACTCATTTAAATGTTCTAAACTTTTGATATTAACATAAAAAATTTGTGGTACGGAATAATTAAATATCATCGTAATGAAGGAATTTTTTATAACATGTAATCGTAGCGTATACATATATTGTGTCACATATCATACATCATCATTATATTCATAAACACACATTACTATTATTTGTTTCATTTTCATCATACTACATCATCACACATAGTCATACGCTATTGTTATTAGTTTGATATAGTAATCCCAAATAGCATAAGGGTAAAAAGTACCATAAATTTGTACACCATCCTAAAGACCTAGCTACCCTCTTATATATACAATCAAAATAAAAAGGCCTATGTCAGAGTAGTTATCTTTCTACAATCCCCAAAATATACTCCAAGAGTACCAAAAAGTTAAGTCCTCCAAGAGTTAGATTCTTCAAAAAGAGTCCTCTCCATGATCTGTCTTTGTCCCCTCTAAGTCATCCAAGTCAACATCATCCATATCATGCATGTGTCCATCAGGCACATCGCCCCCTTTCTCACGATGATCGATACTATTAGAAGCCGAAGAAGTCAACAATTCTGTGACCATGTTTGGCATATACGAAGGTGAAGAAGAAAAAGTCGATGAGTGAGCGGCTATGCTAGGCACATATAGGGTGGAGAAGAAGAAGATGAAGTCAAAAATTCATCGGCCATGCCAAGCACATAAAAGGGTGGAGACTTGTCCAGAGGAAGTAGATCTAATGGCATGTGATATTGAACAACAAGAGCATGAATGCAATCTTCATCGGGAATAGGTATGTCATCTACATCATGAACATGGTCAAATGCATCATCCATAGGGTGATCGATGACAAAGGGTGGTGGCTCTGAAAATGCATCATTAGTAGGTGGATCTCCCCGAGCAGGGGAATTAAGCACATAAATGACGTCATCCATGGGATGATACTCAGGAGCAGGAGGTTGTGGCGGAGGCGGTGCAAATTTAACATATCCATTCAGAGCAGTGGTATATAAATTTTTCCATAAAGTAAAACTAATAATAGGAAGCCGATTAACAAGATTCAGAGCCAAAATATTAAAGGTGACACCCATAAAATGTGTTGAGGTTGGTGTGTCTATCATACACCCATTGTCCATAAGGGCTATACAAAATATGGATGTTCCACACTTTGTGGAAGAAGTCCATCATCTACTCGTACATTAAAATAAAATAAAAAACACACAGAAAAAGGAGAGAGGATATATATAACCTTAGTCATTTATATAATAAATTTGCAGGACTAACATATTATATAAATAACATAATTGTTAGTAAAATACAATAGGGATTCTAGGGTTAGATATGAGTTCTTGAGCAACAATCCAAATTTCTTTGTCACACGTATGGATGCATACCATCTCTTCTAATGATTATCCTCAACCATCAGGAATTTTGGGGAGTGATTGAGAGAAGAAACAATGTTGACAAAGATAGAGACAAAAACTATAGTTGTAAGAGAATGAGAAGCATGGGTGATTATGTTTATTGGTTTACTGACTTAGTAAGAAAGTAAGGTTTTGTGGCTCACAATTTTTTTAATTTTTTAGAAATAAAAAAATTGAATGATATTATCCAAGTAAAAATCTTATCTACCCAACTTCATGTGCACGTAGAATCTAAGAATGATCTTGTTTACGTTTTTTTAGTTTTTATAAGTTCTTATCTCACTAAGAGCAACCCAAATAACAATAAGAGGAGAAAGAAGCTTCCTTTTACACAAGGAGTGTGAGGACTAAAACTCAAGCTCACAAGAGAAGGGTTCTCTTGGAGAAGAAAAGAGCAAAGAATAGGTATTTTCATTTTGGTTTATATTTACAAAGGGTTTTATGACCCTTTAACTTCTTTCTCTTCACACCCCAAACTTTATTAAACTCACCACCCCTTTTCATGACCCGTGGCCCATCCACTTAGGTCGTAACACTAAAAAACTAATCAAAAACACACATAAAACATGGTTTATGCATAAACATAAATGATGTAGCTCCATGTGGAGCTTGTAGGCCTTGGATCTTCTTCATCAATGGAGTCATTTGCTTCTTGAAGATGAATGGAAGCGAAATGGAGAAAGAAGATGATTGGAGACGCCACTACAAGGAGAAGATGAGTCAAGAAGAAGCTCACCACCATAGGAAGCCATAGATAAGAGCTTTAAGGAAGGAGAAGATGAGTGGAGGGAGAGGGAGAGAAGGAGCACGAAATTTAGTGCCTCAAATGAGGTCTTAACTTTGAAGTGTAATTCTCAAATGATCAAAGTTGAAAAAATGCACACACATGACCTGTATTTATAGCCTAAGTGTCACAAAAAATTGGAGGGAAATTCGAATTTCTATTCAAATTTCACTTGAATTTGAAATTGAATTTGTGGAGCCAAATTTTGGAATCAAAATTTCACTAATTATGATGAGTGAATTTTAGCTATGGTTCAGCCCACTAATCTAAGATCAAGTCCAAGATTCTCCACTAAGTGTGCTTAGGTGTCATGAGACATGTAAAGCATGAAGAACATGCACAAAGTGTGACCATATGATGTGGTAATGGGGTGTAGCAAGCAAATGCTCACCTCCCCCTCTAAAATTTAATTGGATTGGGCATCTCCCAATTCAGTTAAATTTATTTTCCAACACACACATCAAATATTGCACTTAATGCATGTGAAATTACAAAACTACCCCTAATACAAAAACTATAGTCTAGGTGCCCTAAAATACAAGGGCTAAAAAATCCTACATTTCTAGGGTACAAGGGCTAAAAAATCCTACATTTCTAGGGTACCCTACGTACATTATGGAGCCCTATATACAAGGCCCAAAAATAATGAAACCTTAATCTAATATGTGGCTACCCCGATTACACCCTTCGCCAAGACTTCATTCTGCAGAAGGGCCGTATTTGGCTACCAAAGGATTCCCCATTCATCTCCTCCATTTTAACAGAATTTTACACCACTCCTACCGGCAGGCACATGGGGACCGCCAAAACACTTGCTCACGATGCAGAGAATTTCATTTGGCCGGCAATGAGACAGGATGTCAAGCTATTCATTACCACATGCCTCGTCTGCCAACAGACGAAGAATGATTATCAACGAAGCCAAGGCCTACTCTGCCCACTCCCTATTCCGGCGAGACCCTGGGAAGACCTCTCCCTGGATTTCATCGTAGGTCTTCCTCCATTTAAAGGTCATTCATCTCTGTTTGTGGTCGTCGACAGATTCTTGAAAGGCATACACATTGGGCTTCTGCCACCTCACTACACTGCCTTTGAAGTGGCCAAGGTGTTTATGGAAATCTCAGGTAAAATTCACGGCATCCCACGAAGTCTCGTTTCTGATCGAGACCCCCTTTTTGTCAGTCGCTTTTGGCAGGAGCTCTTCAAGCTCAGTGGCACAACTCTCCGTATGAGTACCGCGTACCATCCGAAGACGGACGGGCAAACGGAAGTGATGAATAGAGTGATCGAACAATACCTCAGGGCATTTGTCCACCACAGACCCTCGACGTGGGGGCACTTCTTGATGTGGGCCGAATGGTCTTATAACACATCAACCCATTCAGCCACTGGTATGTCCCCTTATGAGGTTACATTCGGTAAGAAGCCCCCGAATATACCACAATACCTCGTCGGAGACTCTAGAGTAGAGGCAATGGATACTTGGCTCACCATTCGCGACACTATGCTTCAGAGCTTAACGAAGAAACTCCAGAAGCCGCAGCAGCGCATGAAAGATATTGCTGACAAGAAACGTCGTGACGTTGACTTCGCTGAAGGGGACTCTGTTATGGTCAAATTACGACCCCACAGGCAGTCATCGGTCTCAGGGGGTGCATACACTAAACTCACAAAGCGTTTCTACGGTCCATTCAAGGTTCTTCAGAAAATAGGTCCCGTGGCTTACAAACTCGATCTACCACCTTCCTCCAAAATTCACCCCGTCTTCCATTGCTCATTACTTCGTCCCTACCAACCCCGCTCACCTTCACACCAGACCCTGGCCACCTTACCCGCCTCTGCTGAAGATAACTACCCCCTTATAACCCCCCTGACTATCCTCGATACTAAATGGCAGAATTCCGGTGATGAGCAGCAGCTTATGGTCCTGGTACAATGGGCAGGCCTCTTGCTGGAAGACACCACCTGGGAACCATGGGCGACTTTAAAAGAGACTTACAACCTTGAGGGCAAGGTTGCTTTCGATGAAGGCGGGAATGTTACAATCAAAGACCCAACCCAAGGCAACACAGAGCATGGTGAGCAAGAAATAGGACTAAACACAGAAACAACTCAGGAAGCAGAATTCAAGCTAGAAACAGGGACCAGCAAGGAAAAAGCTTCAAGGCCAAAAAGGGAAATTGTTAAACCTTAATACCTCAAGGATTTTGTGGAAAAATAGTAGTTGGCAAGAGTGGTGCTTAGCAATTGCAGCAACGTAGCAATTCCCCTTTTGTCTGTTGAGTTGGCACTAGTCCGTTAGGAAGCATATTCCTTTTGTTTTGTTTTTTCTCCAAGGCAATATGCCACAAGAATCAATTAGAATTGTTAGTAGCAGAAAATGAGTCTATATAAAGCAGAACAATGTATCTAATGAGGAAGCAATAATACAAGAATTTCCCATTTCTCTCTTCTTAATTCTGGAGGTGCCTAGACCTCGAAAGCTAGGAAAGTTACATGGGTTCATAACACAGTCATTGTCTCAAAAAGAATTGTGTATTTGATTAAACCGATACAAGACGTAACTCAACAAGCATTAGACAACTTGTGCAATCGATTATGATAAGGTTGTAATAGATTAAAACAAAGAGTTTTTCCTTCTCACTTATTTATGATGATGCATGATGCACAAAATATATGATATGAACTAAGATGCAACATTCAATATAACAACCAATACAAATGTCACTCAATGGAGTTGGACATGTAAAAGACAAAACATCTTCAATCTTTTCTCCAAGCTCCAAGCTTTAGTCTTCATGTTGTTCATGTTGCTCCCCCTACTCTAACATGCCCAACACTAATGAGGTTCACACTTGAAGAATTTGAGAAAGAGCCTTCTAATGGAACTCTAAAGACTCTTGTATTTGGGGATTGGGATAGTATAGGACTTAGCTCTTAGACTGGCAGCTCTAATTCTAGGTTTCTCCATTTTGATGTATTATATAAAGGGGGAGCTAGATAATAGTTGCTTGGTTGTATATATATAGTCAGCCAATTAGTTAGTAGTTGATGATACCTTGAATTACTATAAACATTTATAAAACTTTACTTATATATATATATATATATATATATATATATAATTACCACTTCTATTTGATTAAGATTGATAGTAGGTTGTAAGAATAATAATATAAAAAAATGCTTACTAATTATAATAAATAAGTAAAATAATTATGATAATAAATATTGTAACAAAGGGTATTAAATATAACCTTGTTGATAAGTATTCAGTGGCATTGTTGCAAATGCAAGAAAAAGATTTGAGTATGGTTCTGACCTAAGACAAAATAAAAACCACATGTTAATTGGTACTTTATGCTAATTTTTTAATTTGTTAATTTTGTCAATGCTAATAATAGTGTATATAGTAAAAAAAAAATTAAATCAAGTTTCTAAAAAATAAGCTGAAGTACTACCTAGATACCTAGGGTACATTGGGTAGACAAGACTCATAGAATTTTGAGATTATAAACAAACAAAAAATTCATTGCATTTTATAGGCATGGCCTAATTAATTATGCATTGTAGTAAATAGTTGGGGTGACATGAATTACAAATAAATATCTCATGCATTTTTTTTTTGCCAACTTGTTAATCAAGTAATTGAAAATTTGTAAAAAGAAGTAGAACAATCATACTGAGTGTAGTTGGGTGCATATTGTGCACCATTGACATCAAGAGTATAGAATTGGTTGTATTAGTGGCTACGATTAAAAATTCATATTCAAATGAATGTCTTTATGAGTACAACACACAAAATAAATAAAAACCAACATCATTAAGAGCGTGTGGAAGCATCCAAACATATTTAATTTTAAGTTCAAATATTAATGTTCTATAGAGGTAACTCTAAAGTTGGAAAACTTTATTAGGGAAGATACAAAATTATGGGTCTCACATTGACGATAGAGAGATGGGGTCCATATGTGATACATGCAATTTTGTTGTCTTTTGGGGTTATACATTCTATGAGGCACATAACTCGGTACATATTAATAATAGTAGAAAAATTCAATCACCTCCTTAAATTCTATGTAGCAGAAGAGTTATTGGCATGATTATCATGAAGAGGAAAAAATATAGGGCCTTGGGGTGTGATACATTGTGCACTTGAATATCTTGTTCCAATCCCTAATCTAGCATGCACCAACATAGAAGTCAGGATATTGACTACAATTGGTCAATCTAAGGTTCACAAAAAGAAAAAACATATTGTGAACCATAAATTGACCAATTGTTGTCAATATATTGACTTGTATGCATGTACAAACAAAACTAGGGGTTGAAACTGGATATTCAACTGGCACATCAAAGCCCTGCATTATTTCCTCTTCACAATAATGATATCAGTAACTCTTATGTTGCATGGCATTCAAGATGGTGTTAGACTTTTCTACTATTATTAGTACTTATTGAGTTATGCACCCCCTTATAATTTAAAATCCTAAAAGGATACAAAATTACATGTCTCACATATGAACCCCATCTCTTTGTCGTTAGTGAGACACAATATTTTGTATCTTAACAAATCTTTCTGGCTTCAAAGTTGTCTTTATAGAGACTTCATATATTTTTTAAACTTACAATTAAATATGTTTGGATACTTCCATGTGCTCATAATGATGTACAATTTTATTTTATTTTTTGTTGTACTCATAATGACACTCATTTGAATATGAAATTTTAATTGTAGGCCCAATACAACCAACTCTCTATTCTTGATGTCAATGGTGCACAATATGCACCCAACTACACTCAATATGAACTATTTGTTTTTAATTAATGCAGCTCCAGCCATTCACTACAATGCTAAATCAAGTAGGCCATGTCTCTGGAATGCAACAAATTTTTTATTTACAATTTCAAAATTCTATGAGACTTGTCTACCCAATGTACCCCAAGTATCTAGATAGTACTTCACCTTATTTTTTAGAAACTTGATTTTAAAGAATATTCACTATATATAGTGTTATTATCATTAACAAATTAACCACTTAATAAATTATCATAAAAGTATTAATTAGCATGTGGTTGATTTTTCTTTCTTAGGTCAGAACCATACTCAAATATTCTATTTGTTTTTGCAACAGCACAACCAAATGCTTATCAACAAGGTTATTTACATGTTTAGCCTAAGCTTGCAGCTCTTTCTACGTCCTCACTTGCTTGGTTGGAGCCGAAATACACTAGAGGCCATATACTAGAATCAGAGGTAATTCGTAATTCATAGGTACTCAAGGAACTAGTAAAAACTGCATTGGAGGGTCAAAGTTAATAGTTGGCGCCGTGATAAAGGGGATAGTGGATGCAAAGAAGGCATTGTTGGAGTTGACATATGTTAGAAATAGGCAAGATAAGGCAGTATCTTGGGATACGGTGGATGTGCAAGCATCAGAGGAACATGGTGTAGGTTGTCCAAAAAAGTGTATAGGTGGATGAAGTGCAATGGGGATAACTATTGGTGGTGGTGGTTCCTAATACATAGCAAGAGGCAAAAGGGGAAAGAATAGGAAATATTATGTTGATGTACAAGTGGATGTGCATTAATACCAATTAGAGGCATTAGAGTAGAAGTAAATGCCTCTATTTATGAGTTAAATTTAAAACATTAAATATTATTTTATTTTTTAATTTCTTAATGCACTAATCAACAAATTTTTGGAGTTATGATTCGGTAAAACATGGTACCTTCACTTGATGCAATGACACTTATTGTCAAAGATGTCCTTAGGGTGTTCACGATGTTCATGGCATCACTTCTTGAACACCAACGACATCGACACAAGGAAGATCTTTATGTTGAAGACGTTGTCGTCACTAGTGATGGTGGAGGACATGAACGAAGAGTTGGAGGAAATGCTAAAGGTATCCTTTGAGAACTTGAGTGCAACAGATTTCGCATTGCAACTTAGAAGCTTGTTATGCGGCTTCCTGAAATTTAGTGTCATGCTCATTGGAGGCACATGGTGCACAACCACGACCACTGTTGATGCAAAAATATTAAGGTTTGGGGGTAAAAGGTGTGGAATTGATGAACTGGAAGCGTTGTCACTCAGATTAAGTGAGTAAACTGGGGAAGACAAGTAAACCAAGGCACATTTGAACTAGGTGTGATTGGTTTGATTTAGGAGTGAAATGAGTTTGTTGAATTTTAAAATTGTTACATCATTGAGTTTGATGTTTAAGTGAGAGGGTTGGTGGGAGAGGTTTCGAATCAGATGCTTCATGCCCTTAAGGATTTCTGATGCAACCTCTTGGATGGCCTTTTGTTTGTCTTGTTTTAGGAATCCCATGAGTTCCACAACCATTTTTTGTGAACTAAAACTCCTTGGGTTTGTGGAAAAGGAAACTTGAACTCTCAAAGTGTTATGTTAAGATAAGAAACATAAGTGGGTTTAGAAGGGATACGGAAAGGGGGATATATATGAAAGAGTGGGGTGAATTGGTAAGAGAGAGAAAATATATATTTTTTTATTGGCAAATGTTAATTGCTAGTATTATTGTTAGTTTTTGTTAATGGGGGAATTTGAACCTGCAACCTCTCCCCCTTCCAACCTTATATCTCCTAAGAGAGAGAAAATGTATTGGGTTTGAACCAAACTGATTTAGTAATATTTAATTTGAGATGAGTTGGAAAGCATGATTTTGGTAGTCTTACATTATTGTTAAACATAATAATATTGTTATGGCTTTTCTGTCCTATTAGGTATGTGGGTTAAGAAAATGAAGGGAATAAATTTCTCTTAATATATATATTTATTATGTTATAAATATAAAATTAGGTAACGAAGGGAAAAAATAATTGTCTTAGGGTGCCCTGACTGGTTGCAACAACTCCTTCCATGAGCAATTAGTCTATGGGCAGGAAGGTTGTGCTGCAAGGTCCTTACCCTTGAATGGACGATGACGCCACATAAGTCTCATCAGCATAAAGGATGGTTGTATCAATGAGCATATAGAATGGAATACAACTAGGCTTGGATTGGTGGTGGTTGTAAAATTAGGAGGTCATCAATGGAGGTTCTGAATCAGTAGTTCATTGACACAACCATCCTAGACAATAGAGGTTTTCATGCTACCAAAACTTGGCGACCAAAGTGAAATATGGAATCAAGAGAAGGAAATGTGAAAGAATTATGGTATTTTAGTAAAAATTATATGTAAAAACATAAAAAAATGAAAAAAAATGTGTTTTCTCTCAAACCAGACAAAACTTAATAATTAACATAGTTCTTAGTTTTCTGGAGCAGGTTAGGATAATTTATGGATTGCTATGCGTAACCCAACGCTCCAAAAGGGCAAGTTAAATGGTTGACCTGATGAGATAAGCTCATTTTGCCTTTCCTATTCAAAACCCTTAATATATATATAGAGAATGTGACTCAATGAATAACAACTTTCATTATGGAATCTGATAGGAATCACACTCCTAACTCCTAAATCTTTGTTAGTAGATACTCATAGTACATTCCTAAGGCCAGGGCCCAATACACCAGCTATAAGAATGATTTAGTGGGAGGGTTAGAGTTAGTAATAGAGCGAGAAGGTTGAATTTATTAGAGGAGTCTATTATATGGGTGTAGTGGGGGAACTTTGGGAACCATGTTGAGAATATTGTTGTTAGTGAAAGTCTGGAGATTTTTAATATTTGGGGGCTACAACTCTTATTCTTTCTTGTTTTCTTTTAATTATTAAGAATTAGATATATATAATGGCATACTAACCCTTAAAAAGAAAATACTTTATTTATTATAGAATATAATAATAGTGATATACTGATATATTTTCTAGAAATCATATTTTACAAGAAATGAATGAATAGCCTTATGTATACTAATATAATTGCAGAACTTTACTTTTGGTGTTTAGTGTTTTTCCCATTAAATTGTTAAGGAGGAAGTTGTCCTGTAGTTAGTGGGGGTAGTTATTCCCATATTTTTTTCCCTATTCAAATAAACAAAAGTAAAACTACTGTTAAGGAGGTTATATAATTTAAGATGTAAAATGTTTTTTTTTTCATTAAATAAAAATATAATAAAAGGAAGATTTGTACACATTTTATAGGACACAAGAACCTAGATCTTTAAAATTGGATATTTAACAACGAGTTTGATTCTTTTTCCTTCTGCATAACACAAGGTCAGAGCAAATTGAGAAAAAAAAAATCTGTGACACGAGCCTACAAATTTTACTTGAGCATAAATTATAAATAATTATCATTACAAAGTGAATATTGATCAACATGTTGATTTTGTTCAAGAACCGTGATATATATGGAGACTTAAAAGTAATGTGTCGCTTAAATGACTTAATTGTGGCCTAAGGTTGTTTAAAACACAAAATAATTAAATTTTTTATTTATTAATTTATAATAGACTTAGTCAACAATTTGACAGAGTTGTGACGTGAAGCTTTTATTATCAATATGGGTTGATCTACATAGCTAGATCTAATCTAAATATGTGTGTACATAAATTGGTTGAATTGAGTTGGTCCATGAAATGAGTACAACAATATAGATTGGTCCAAGTTGATCCTTGAGTTGGCAAACTAACTTGTAAGCCCAATAAAAAATGAAAAATATTAAAAATAGAAATAAATTATAAACAAAATTGTTAGACAAATGGCCTCAGTTATCTTAAGAATGGGGGGTTGAATTAAGATATCACAATCTTTTCCTAATCAAAAATTCTATTTTGATTTTATCCCAACAACCCAAGATTCCTTTTTAAAATGAACTCCTAAATAATAATGCAAATTAATCTTACTGAATAGAAACAATAAGCAATAAACAATAAAGGTGTTTAAGGAAAGAGAAAAATGCAAACTTGATTTATACTAGTTCGGCCACTTTCCGTGCCTATGTCCAGTCCTCAAGCAATTCACTTGAGATTTTTCACTCTCTTTGTAAAACACCTTTTACAAAGTCTGAACCACACAGAGACAACCCTTCCCATGTGTTCAAGAATCCTTTACAACAAGAGACCCTCGGTCTCTTAATCCCTTTTCAGAAGTAAGAAGAAGAGAAGAAGAAATCTCCCTTGAAAGAGATAGATTGTACAATGAAGATCAATCAAAATTCCTTATTGAATATGCAAGTGTTTGACCAAGGAATCTTTTTGAGAGGATAAGACATTTCAGTTCAGAAAAAATTTCTTAATCTTTTGAGAGGATAAAACTTTTTGGGCAATGAAAACTCTCTTCTAATTCGTGTTTCCAAGTTACATATAAATAGACCTTTGATGGTCATTCATAAACCATTTGAATAGATATGACTCTTGGAAATTATTTTCTGAAAATCTTCTCTGGTAATCGATTACAAGACTTGTGTAATCGATTACAGACTTTAAAATTTGAATCAAAACGTTTAGTAACTGCTTTTAATTGATTACCATCCATGTGTAATCGATTACACAGTGTAAAATTTGAATTCAAATTTCTAATAGCTGTTATAAATCATTTTGGTCACTGGTAATCGATTACATCCTCTGGTAATCGATTACCAGAGAGTAAATTTCTTGAAAAATACATTTTTGCTTAAATTTCTTGGTCAAACCTTTTGCAGTTTCAATTTGGAATTCCCTTCCTAAAACACTAGAGATCTTCTTGATGTGGTATCTTGTATTCTTGGATTTTTGTCTTGAATTAAACTTGAGAAGCGCATTTTCATAAGGCATCAAATCATCACGATCATATGGCATCATCAAAACATCAAAGGCAAAGTCTTTGCTTCTACAATCTCCCCCTTTTTGATGATGATAATTTAATTCCTGAAATCAAGATACAAGCAATGTATATGCAAGATATATTGCGTTCATTCATTTCATACTCCCCCTATGTTTTGGAATTAATGATCACTTAATCACCACTTAATCACTTGATTTCTAAGCTTCAATTTCTAAGCTTTTACACCACTATACCACCCCATTTCTCTCCCCCTTTGGCAACATCAAAAAGCTAAAGTGCGTGGCAACCAACACAAGATAATATAACTAAAGTGTACATAATCAATCATAAGCCATAACCAAATGTAAGCCAATCATCCATAAGTTAAAACCAAATATAATCCAAGCATAAATAAGTCATAACCAAATATAATCCAAGCATAAAAAAGTCATAACCAAATATAATCCAAGCATAAAAGACTAAGTGCTAATTATCGAAAGATAACGAAAGTTCAGAAAATGATAACGTAAAAAGTATAGCCAAATACACGGCTTATAATAAAAGATAATAACATTCTAAAAACTAAGACGGTGGTGGAAGGTCAAAGCACCGACGAAGATAAGTGACATTCTCTTCAAGCTGGGTGATGCAGGTATCCATGCCTTCAAAGCAACCATCCAAGGAATCGAATCGTTCACCAACATAAGTGCGGAGACTCCATAACTCTGAAAGAACTTCAGTCATAAGGGCTGAATCATCTCGCTGAGGAGGAGGAGAAGGAGTACGCTCGTCTTGTGGAGGGAGTGCGTCCTTCTTCAGCCATTGACCATCACGATCCTTACAGTAACCAAATGAAGTGACTGCACCAGCACCTATAGCAAAGGAACGCTTGACTTAAACAAAAGGTTCATCATCAAGAGGAATTTGAAAATGACGGAGAAAGAGGGTGACCAATTGAGGATATGGAAGAGGTGCATTGGCCCGTAATGCCTTATGCATTCGATACCTAACCAAGTGAGCCCAGTCGATCTGACGACCGGTAAGGAAAGCCCACATCAAAATCAAGTCCTCCTCAAAGGCTTGATCCAAATTAGAAGAACGAGGAAGAAAAATTCTAATGATAATATAGTGCATGATGTGACAATCAAAGGTTAATGATCCGGCCAGCAATCTACCGGTCATTTCTGCCTGGTCATTACAAACCATACGGCGAGCATCATGACTAGAATAATAAAACTTCCAGTCATCAACAATGGTGCCCTCAAAGGATGCACCTTGACTGGGTAATTTAGTCAATGAAAAGAACAGAGATTGATCAATGATCATAGAAATACCATGCACCTCATAAGAAATAATACCATCCTGAATTTTTAAATTGTTGTAAAAGACTTTAACAAGTTCAGGATAGTAAGGCAATTTTAAGGACATAAAATCAACCAATCCAGAGTTTTGAAACACTTGATAACAATCAAATGTCTCATCGTTAAAGAAATATGTGTCTAGGTACTTAGGGTCTAAGATGATCTAGAAGAAAATTGAGAGTTGTACCGTAGATGTTGATCATCTGAAGAAAATAGAGTAGATGATCTTGGAGATGATAAGGAAGGATGAATTGGTGTTGTGGGTGCTTTAGATGGTCTGTGGCGGCGATGGCCAGCAGCAGTGGTGGTGGAGGATGATCTTTTTCGCTTCTTTGACGATTCTGTCATTTGATGAAGTTTTAGTGAATTTCAATTGGTAGAATTGAAAGAGGAGTGAAAATGATGAAAATTGGCCTTTGTGGGACGTGATTTGGTTAAGAATTGAGGAAGTTATGAAGATTTGAAGATTTAGGAAAAAAGAGGCATGTAGGAGGAGTGTGGATGCGCAACGCCACTGGATTTCATGAGTATTTATAGAAGATGACGTTATGTAATCGATTACAAGGTTTGGTAATCGATTACAGGAGCATTTAGCCTTTTGGTAATCGATTACATGCTGCTGTAATCGATTATAGGCTATTTGTTCTTGTGTAATCGATTACACGTAATGGTAATCTATTACCAGAACAATATCTAGGTTGTTTCATCAAAGAATATCTATTCTTATGCTAAAAACATCTATCTATATCAATTATCAATACTAATACTTATTTATTTCAATCAAACAAGTATTAATCACACAATTAACACACACCAATCAAACATAATCAAATACTTACAATTAAACACAATCAAACAAAAGCAATCATCAAAACATAATCAAAAACAATTTTCAAAGACAATCAACACAACTATGAATCAAAATCATCAATGACAATCAAATATTTAAAGAGAAAACAAGCATTAAAACTCAACCAAAAGTTAACAATCATAGACAAAAATCATCAAAAGTAATCAATCAAAAACAAGTGACCTGTTGGTATCATTTGATATTACTTGTTGGGCTTGTTGATCAAGTGGCCTTTGTTTGTTGTCTCCATAAATCACATATCTATTTATCTTAGGGAGAAATATGAATAAACTTTGATTCATGCCATGTGTTTGAAGAAATTGTTATCAATGTATCGGCTTTGCTCTTCTCGGTTTTCATAGTCTTTCATCATGATACCCAGATTTATGATTTTATTTTTCTGAATCACTTGAAGAACTTTTGTCATTTTCTTCCCAAGTGATTTATGCTTTCTTTCGTTTCTTTTCTTTGAGATTCCTCTTGTCAGATTTTTCAATTCTTCTTTTAAAGACAAGATAATCGAATCTCATGTGCCCAGGTTGATTGCTTTCATAGCATGTTAGGGCTAAGGAGGAATCTTCTTCTTTCTTCTTTGTATTGATGTTTGATTCCCTTTTATTTATTTTGTTTCTCAGAAATTTATTGAACCTTTTCACAAAGAATCTGAAATCATCATCATCTTCTTCTATTTCAGTCAAGTCCTCTTTGTCACTTTCTTCTTGAATAAAAGAGGATGAGGCTCTAAGTGCTATTCCTTTTCTCTTTATATCATTCTCTTCATGTTGATGGAGTCTCATAAGTTCAATTTCATGTTCTTAAAGTTTTCCAAAGAGAGTGGCAAGAGAGATATTAGTGAGATCTCTTGATTCTGCAATTGCTGTTACTTTTGGTTGACACTGTCTGCTCAAACATCTCAACACTTTGTTGATAAGATCTTCACTAGGAAATATTTTTCCCAATGATACAAGATGATTAGCGATACGAGTAAATCTCTTATGCATATCTTCTATGGTCTCATATTGAAACAGTTTGAACAGTTCATATTCATGTGTGAGAGTGTTTGATGGAAGCTTGCTTGTGGGGCTTCTATGGAGGTTGGATCTTTAAGCTTCAATGAGGTCCTTCAATGGTGATTTTCCACCATGGAGATGCAGCGGAAGGCAAAGGAGAAGAGGAGAGAGGAGACACCATCCACAAGGGAATAAGCCAAGGAAGAAGGAGCTTCGCCACCAAGATGAGCCTTGGATAAGAAGCTTGGAGATGATGCTTCAATGGAGGAAAAGAAAGAGGGAGAGAAATAGAAAGGGGGGAGCACGAAATTGAAGGAAGAAAAGAGGGAGAGAAGTGGAACTTTGAGTTGTGTCTCACAACACTTTCATTCATCAAAGTTACAACAAGTGTTACACATGCTTCTATTTATAGACTAGGTAGCTTCCTTGAGAAGCTTCTTTGAGAAAACTTCCTTGAGAAGCTAGAGCTTTGCTACACACACCCCTCTCATAACTAAGCTCACCTCCTTGAGAAGCTTCCTTAAGAAGATTCCTAAAGAAGCTAGAGCTTAGCTACACACACCTCTCTAATAGCTAAGTTCACCTCCTTGAGATGAGAAGCTATAGCTTAGCTACACACCTCCTATAATAGCTAAGCTCACCCCCATGACAAAATACATGAAAATACAAAAGATTCCCTTCTACAAAGACTAATCAAAATGCCTCGAAATACAAGGCTAAAACCTTATACTACTAGAATGGCCAAAATACAAGGCTCAAACGAAGAATAAACATATTCTAATATTTACAAAGATAAGTGGGCTCATACTTAGTCCATGGGCTCGAAATCTACCCTAAGGCTTATGAGAACCCTAGGGCCTTCCCTTGGATCTCTAGTCCAATCTACTTGGATTCTTTTATTCAATGCCCTTGCGGGGTAGGATTGCATCATTCCCTCCACCTTGGAAAGGATTTGACCTCAAATCTTGAGGTTATTCATACTCTGGGCTCCTTCCCTCAACACCTGTAAAAAGAACAAAAACATATGTATTAGTGGTGTTTGGTATGTTGAAGTAAGGTAAGGTTTGAAAACCCATTTCCTGGGCATCTCCCCATGAAGGAACATGGTTCCTCACCAACTCAATAAGTGGTGCTACAAGTATAGAAAAATATGGGACAAACCTTTTGTAAAAGTTTGTTAAGTCATGGAAGTCCCAAATTTTTCTTATACTTGGTGGAGTGGGCCACTCAGAATGACCTTTATTCTCTTAGGGTTCATGGGAACCCCTTGATCACTATTTGAAAAATTAAGAAAAGTAACACAATAAAACATATATTTTTCTGTATTTTCATATTGATTATTCCTACCAAAAAGTATGACAAACCTAAGGTGTCGCATATGAGTACCTAAGTTCGTATTGAAACTAAAAATAAGAGCAAACCTACCTAATGGGTCCCTATGTACACACACCATGAAGATGTTAGGTGTACGAGTGATTTTACAAAAGAGAGTTGCAACACTCAAAACATTCATCATACCACCTATTTTAGGGACTTGGTGCCTAATAATACCTATTTTAGGCACCAACAAAGCACAAGGATTTAAGCTCTTGCGAACCAAATACTCATCCAACAACTTCTTTACTTGAGGAATAAACTGAAGCCCAAGAGGTGTGGCAATGCTAGCAAGTGTCTTTTTACAAAAGAGAAAATGTGGAGGTTGTCTAAGAGGGAAAGTTTCTTTAATGTTTGTCTTTATTGTAAAATGAGTTTCCTTCTTAGCTAACCTCTTGGAGGAGACACTTACCTCCTTACACTTCTCTTTAATCACTAATGGTTGTCCTTCTTCTTGGGGGTAGATTTCTTCACTAGATTCTTCCCCTTTTGCTTCTTCACTTTCACTAGAGGAAGGTGAAGTAGTAGCCTTATCTTGGCTACTATAAATGTCTTGGCCCCTCATAATCATGGTTTTTGTGGTGGGGCATTGAGAAGTAATGTGTCCTCTTCCAAGACATTTAAAGCACTTTATAAAACTAGTTTTCTCTTGCATACTAGCCTTAGGGGCTTGCTTTTCTATTGTCTTCCCCTTATCATCTTTGGGCTTAGAAGGTGTCACCCCTAAGATGCCTTGACCTTGGTCTTTCTTTGGATAAGAGTGAGAGCCATAAGATTTTGAGGCTTTCTTTCCTTTTCTCTTCTATGGGAGTGAGGTCTAAGATGTGACCTATGCCTTCCTTCATAATAGTCACGAAGTTCTTCACTTAGGCTCTTGCAAGAGTTATGACTACTATAGGAGGCATCTTTTTCTCTTTTCATTTCTTTCATTATTTTTCTTCTTTCTTCCTCTCTTATTTTCTTTCTTTCATCTTGAATTATTTCTTCCACTCTTTTTTTCCTTTTTATTTTCTCTCTTATTTTTCTTTCCATAACTTGAGAGAACTCAACTCATCTAAGATTCTAGATAAAGGGTCATTATGACTTGTACCCTTGCCATTAACACTAGATGAATGATGACTCATATGGTTCCTAAGTTGTGGTTCTTTCTTGTTGAAGGTTTGAAAATAAAAGGTAAAAGAAACTATGGTTGAAACTAGCCAAAATCAACACTAAAAGAGGCGTGAAAGATAATGTAAAAAACTAATTGGTAAAAGGAAAGCTATCTAGGCGGTTTGACAATGGAAGGTAAAGGAAATAAGCTATGAAAGTAAGCAAGAAATGTAAACTAGGCGAATCCTAAGAGTGTTTGGATGACCACATTTAAGGTTCCCAACAAAACACTCACTATCCTAAGGAAAAATTGCCTAAAATTATTACACACAAATGGAAGTTTGGTTTGGAGGCTCCCAACACACTTCCAATGAAAGGCCTTTTTGTTACAAAACTTGAAAGCAATGAAGGTAAGTAAATTGCAAATTACAAAATTACAAAACGGTCCTCAATTTTGGTGGTTGTTATCTCTTTGGTGATTCACTCAATTTGAAATGCTTATTAGTCCAATAGCTCTTAAGGTGGTTGGCCCCTTTCTTCTTGACTCAAATTCTTCAAGGGATGGCACCAATCCTCCTTCCAATTCCCTATATGGCAACCCACAAACAAGGAAACAAAGAGACAAGCAACAACCAAAGACCCAAAAAAATGAAATGAAATCTAAACCAATGGATTTTTAACAAGACAATTTTTCAAGGATTATTCAACAATTAAAGCAATGAAAAGGACATAAAAGCAAGCTAGGACTCAAAGAGAAACTTAGAATGGCTCTAGAGTAGAGTAAAAAAAACTATAAAAAAAGACTCAACAAACCTCTAGCTTTAGCACTTTTTTTCACAGTAATTTTCAATTTAAATTTAGGAACTAAGATTGGTATAAGATAGGAACCAATTATAGAATAAATTTAGAGCCAAAACAACAAGCACACTTCCCTTTCACTTTTTTTTTCTAGATACTGATTTTTCTGCCAACTTGTGTGATTTTTATTATTTTTTCATTTTATCCAAACCACCTTTTTCTTTTTTTATAACTTTTTTTCAGATGTCTAGAAAATTCAGTAAAAATTTCAGCTCAAAATTTAAAGTAACCAATTCTCAGTAATTTTTACAAGTTTGTATGTCCAAGCTGCCAGCACCAGCGATATTTTTTTTAAGCATGGTATATTGATTGCCTTGGGCTTACTTTCAACCTTCCTATGTATGTTGAACTCACTAGGATTGTTTACCACAGTTTTAGGAGTTCAATATTCACTTAGGATCAACATTTCAGCCAGCAATTCAATCACCAAAACTCAAATTCACAATAGACACAATCAAAAGGAAACCTAAAGTTCAAGAAAAGGTTCAATGAGATCCTTCAATGGTGATTTTCCACCATGGAGATGCAGCGGAAGGAAAAGGAGAAGAGGAGAGAGGAGGCACCATCCACAAGGGAATAAGCCAAGGAAGAAGGAGCTTAGCCACCAAGATGAGCCTTGGATAAGAAGCTTGGAGATGATGCTTCAATGGAGGAAAAGAAAGAGGGAGAGAAATAGAAAGAGGGGAGCACAAAATTGAAGGAAGAAAAGAAGGAGAGAAGTGGAACTTTGAGTTGTGTCTTACAAGACTTTCATTCATCAAAGTTACAACAAGTGTTACAAATGCTTCTATTTATAGACTAGGTAACTTCGTTGAGAAGCTTTCTTGAGAAAACTTCCTTGAGAAGCTTTCTTGAGAAAACTTCCTTGAGAAGCTTCTTTGAGAAAACTTCCTTGATAAGCTAGAGCTTAGCTACACACCCCTCTCATAACTAAGCTCACCTCCTTGAGAAGCTTCCTTAAGATGATTCCTAAATAAGCTAGAGCTTAGCTACACACACCTCTCTAATAGCTAAGCTCACTTCCTTGAGATGAGAAGCTAGAGCTTAGCTACACACCCCCTATAATAGTTAAGCTCACCCCCATGACAAAATACATGAAAATACTAAAAATTCCCTACTACAAAGACTACTCAAAATGCCTCGAAATACAAGGCTAAAACCTTATACTACTAGAATGGCCAAAATACAAGGCCCAAACGAAGGAAAAACCTATTCTAATATTTACAAAGATAAGCGGGCTCATACTTAGCCCATGGGCTCGATATCTACCCTAAGGCTCATGAGAACCCTAGGGCCTTCCCTTGGATCTCTGGTCCAATCTACTTGGATTCTTCTATCCAATGCCCTTGCGGGGTAGGATTGCATCAGTGCTTATTCTAGATCTCTTGACATTTGTTGTGCCTTCATAGGTTACTTACAATGTATCCCACATTTCTTTTGCATTTTTACAATTTGAGACTCTAAAATATTCATCCATGCCTAATGCAGAAGTGATTATATTTTTATATAGTTGCATTTCCCACTACCTTTGTAGGAATAAAGGGACCAACTTCAATGGCTTCCCATATATTTAAATCTACGGCTTCAATAAGGATCTGTATTCGGGTTTTCCAATAGTGATAACCCTCGCCATTGAACATAAGGGACCTATTAATAGAATTTCCCTCAGGAAATGGAAAGTTGGATGAGGTCATATCTATTCTTGAAGTTTTTAAACTTTATACAAGAAACATACTCTGATACCACTTGTTAGACAAATGGCCTCAGTTATCTTAAGAAGGGGGGGTTGAATTAAGATATCACAATCTTTTCTCAATCAAAATTTTATTTTTATTTTATCCCAACAACCCAAGATTCCTTTTAAAAATGAACTCCTAAATAATAATGCAAATTAATCTTACTGAATAGAAACAATAAGCAATAAACAATAAAGGAGTTTAAGGGAAGAGAGAAATGCAAACTTGATTTATACTGGTTCGGCCACTTCCCGTGCCTACGTCCAGTCCTCAAGCAACCCACTTGAGATTTTCCACTCTCTTTGTAATACACCTTTTACAAAGTCTGAACCACACAGGGACAACCCTTCCCATGTGTTCAGGAATCCTTTACAACAAGAGACCCTCGGTCTCTTAATCCCTTTTCAGAAGTAAGAAGAAGAGAAGAAGAAATCTCCCTTGAAAGAGATAGATTGTACAATGAAGATCAATCAAAATTCCTTATTGAATATGCAAGTGTTTGACCAAGGAATCTTTTTGAGAGGATAAGACATTTCAGTTCAGAAAAACTCTCTTAATCTTTTGAGAGGATAAAACATTTTTGGGCAATGAAAACTCTCTTCTAATTTGTGTTTCCAAGTCACATATAAATAGACCTTTGATGGCCATTCATAAACCATTTGAATAGATGTGACTCTTGGAAATTATTTTCTGAAAATCTCCTCTGGTAATCGATTACAAGACTTGTGTAATCAATTACAGGCTTTAAAATTTGAATCAAAACGTTTAGTAACTGCTGGTAATCGATTACCATCCATGTGTAATCGATTACACAGTGTAAAATTTGAATTCAAATTTCTAATAACTGTTATAAATCATTTTGGTCACTGGTAATCGATTATCAGAGAGTAAATTTCTTGGAAAAGACATTTTTGCTTAAATTTCTTGGCCAAAGCTTTTGCAGTTTCAATTTGGAATTCCCTTCCTAAAACACTAGAGATCTTCTTGATGTTGTATCTTGTATTCTTGGATTTTTGTCTTCAATTAAACTTGAGAAGCTCATTTTCATAAGGCATCAAATCATCACGATCATATGGCATCATCAAAACATCAAAGGCAAAGTCTTTGCTTCTATAAAAATATCAAAAAAAAATTAACACTTTGTATGTTTCTTATATTAGTTGATTAAGGTTTATTGACACCAACCAAGGAAATATATATTATATATTTGAAATGAAATTGTAAATCTTTTTATTGTTATACCACTTTGTTAGTACACTCTCTCCATTGCGTCCACTACATTGATTCCTCTTATTGTAATAAAGTTCACTCACTCATTTCTCTTTCTTCATTGATAGATTCTCTCTCTAAAATAAATTGTTCAATTTCTTCTCTTTTCACCTCAGATCAATGTCTCCATTTTCTATTCAAGCATTTCTCTCCTTGGTTTAAATAACATTATTAAAAAAAATCAAATTTTCTTCTACAACTTTTAATTTTAAAACTTTTACCTCCAAAATTTTTGTTAGGCTATGCTACTTAACAACAGACAACAAAACCAACCTAATTGGGTTGGGTCTTAAATTAGACTAAATTTGATCCAACTCTGACCACTTACATCCCTAATATAAAATAATTATAATTGAGTATGAGTCAACTTGATCTACATAGGTCTAATCTAAATATGTTTGTACATAAATAGGTTGAATTGGGTTGGTCCATGAAATGAATAAACCAACATAGATTTGTCCACGTTGGTCCTTGAGTTGTGTGCCTAAGAAAATACGAAAAATGCTAAAAATAAAAATGCATTATAAGCAAAATATCAAAAAATAATACCCATTTGTTTCTTTATGTTATTCATTTAAGGTTTATGCACACCAACCAAGGAAATAATTACTATTTTATTTTAAATGGATAGTAAATATTTTCCTATTATACCCTTTTGTCGGTACACTCTCCTGCTGCATTCATTGCATCATTCCTCTCTCTGCAATAAAGTTCACTCACCGATTTTTCTTTCTTGATGATAGATTTTCCTCTCTGAAATAAATTGTTTGATTTTTTCTCTTTCCACCTTAGGCCAATTTCTTTCTTCTCTATTCAAGCATTCCTCTCCTTGGTTTAGTTAACACATTTAACAAGATTAAATTTTCATCTACAATATTTAATACTCAAACTTATACTCCCAAAATTTTTGTTTGACTAGGTTGCTTAACCATTGATAACAAATCCAACCCAACTATGTTTCATTTGGTTGAGTCTTAAATTAGACCAAATTTGATCCAACTCGGGTCACTTACACTTCTAATGTAAGATGATTGTAGTTGGTTATATGGGTTAACTTGTTCTACATAGGCCTGATCTAAATATGTTTGTACATAAATGGGTTGAATTAGGTTGGTCCATGAAATAAATAGAACAACATAGATTGATTCGCACTGGTTCCAGAGTTAACAAACTAGATTGTGAGCCTAACAAGAAATAAACAATTTTTTTATTTTAAACGAAATTGTAAATATTTTGTGTTATACCATTTTGTTGATATACTCCTTAAAATGCATCCATTTCATTTATTCATCTTTCTGCAATAAAGTTCACTTATTGAGTTCTCTTTCTTCATTGATAGATTTATCTCTTTGAAATAAATTGTCTAATTCCTTTCCTTTTCACCTCAGGCCAATGTCATCCTTCTCAATTCAAACATTACTCTCCTTGGTTTAATTAGCACATTAAAAAAATTAATTTTTCCTCTACAATTTTTAATATTGAATTTTTACCACCAAAATTGTTCATAACAATAACATGATTTGTGTTCCCATAAGATTATTTAACAGTATATAATGTTTTATTTCTATGTTAAAATATTTACAACTCAATCTTTAGATGATATCATTATTTGACAGATTTAAAAGCTAAAATTTTGGCAAAGGAAATTTACACTCATTTGCCAAATTTGAATGTTGTTGTTTGACAATTTTGCTATCGATTTTAATATTATTCATGTTAAAATAGGAGAAAATTGAGTAAAAACCATGAATCATAGTTCACAACACATGCATGTTTATATAAGAGACATGTGAGATCGAAAAGGGCAAATTCAATTTGATATGTTGAGAATAGGCTATTTGAAATTCTCGAATACGTTAATTTGATAAAATAAAAAAAAAGAAATCGATAAGGATGAATCAAACATTTAGAGTAGCAGTTACCAAACTGTTAGTGATCATTCAAAACAAGAAAAGATGTGAAACAAGTGGCAAGATCTAAAAGGATCAGTTTGTATTCAAAGACACATGTTGTGATCAATTGTGAAGATTAGTTATCTGTATTTTCTATACATAGGAGAAAATTTACACAATTTATGTACACCAAACAATGTCACTCTCAATGGCTCTACGATTTAATGATAAAGTGTCTGTTCTTGTCCAATTTTGACTCTCATCTTAATATACTTTTTATAACTCCTTCTTTTTTCAATGACACCTTCTATCTATAACCCATTCTTTTGTCTATCACTCATTTTTTATTGTTTTCAAATGATTGTTTAAATTCTAGTGTTATTATAACTGCATTCATGTATTCATACAAATTACTTATTTTACCCCCAAACACTCATTTTGTAATTAATATAAAATTTGTTCTTGAAATATGTTTCAAAAAAATACATTGCTAAATTGAAGTGGGACCCTAAAAGAACCCTAAAAGTGTTTTGGTTTAGTATAATTAGTCATAAAATTAAACTTTTATTTGTTGATTTAAAGTAGTCGAACCTAATACCAAAGTTCTCAATCAATAAATTAGCACATCCAGTGGGACTAATGTTGCCAAGAAACATAGAAACAAACTTGTTTTAATGAAAGTGTATGATTTAAAGAAGTGAACATGTAAAAATGTCTTTCAGACATGTTGCTTTCATTCAACAATTGATACCATCTATTCAAACAGACAAACCAGGATTCTTAAGCATGTTTAATTTTGAACAATTAAATAAAATGGGAGCCAATAGAGACAATCATTTGTATTTGAACGATGATCAGATTTCAACAATTCCAACTTGAATTTCGAATCAAACATTGTTTGCATTTCAACAACAAATGAACTATGGTAACCATGAAATGGTTAATATGTAACCAACCAACTCATGATTTCTCTTAATACCATGATCCAAAATACAAATAATTCCTATCAGCAATTGCATTGGATTTTGAAGAAAATTGCAAAGGTAATAGCGAATCTGATTAGATTGCAAAATGAAAATAATGGCGAGAATAATTTGGGAGGAAATCAAAATCGGGTTGGAAATCCATTAATTGTCGATCAAAATCAAAATATAAATAAATTGTTACAAAATAATAGGCAAAACAATTAGAACCAAAATCTTGGACAAAATCGAATTCCTTTATTTAACCAAAATGCCCAAAATAATAATTTGGTTTAGGTCAAAATATTCTTCAGAATATTCAAAATCCTCAAAATCATCACGATCCTCAACAAAATAACAAGGTTTTTATATATAGACATTATTTATCGAATTCCATTATTTATCAATTAGGCTTTAAATAGACATGGTTTTGAAGTAGGTTTTTATAACCAACCTTATTTTGTGTCATCTTCTCCCGATTATGTCCTACAAACTAAATTAACAAGGAGATACAAAATACCTAAATTCTCTAAATTTTCTGAAGAAGTAAAGGAACCTACTATCGAGCATGTGGCTCGTTACCAAATCTAGTGTAGGGATACATACCAATGAATACCTTCAAATGAAATATTTTTCATGTTCTTTAATGAAAAATTCTTTCACATGTTTCATAACCTTTCCACCCAATTCAATACTAAATTGGGCCCAACTCAAAATAACTTCTCGTGAACAATTTTTCAGGGGCGAAACTCATGTTAGTCTAATAGATTTAGTTAACATTGAAGGTGTCGCAACCTACCCTTCGGCGGGAGGGCGACGCGGGGCTCACAGGTGCATCTTCCAAGAGAGAAAGGCGCGCGGAGTTGTCACCAACGTTTATTTGAGGAAAACGTCGGAAAAACCGGAAAGGTGTGGTCTACGAACTTTAATCGTGAAAGGTTCGGGAGTTGTTTTTACGCACGGGGAAGGTATTAGCACCCCGCGCATCTATCACAAGGGACGACAACCTTTAATCAAGTGTGCAAATATGACTTCAAAATGTTTTATATTCCTTTCTTTATGTCTTTTTGTGTTTTTATGCTTTTTATGTTTTTTATGGGCTTTTTGTATTTTTTACTTTTAGTGGTCGACAAGGGTGTTTCCCTCGCTCCTACGTATTCCTCAATTGTGATGAGGAAATCAAACCTACGTAGTTCTTTGAGAACTAAACGTTGGTTAAGTTGTTTTGATCTTTTTCCGCGAGATCGATTTTAAACGAACAAAAGTCGTTTAAGGCGTTGGACCATTAGACGATCTTTTAAAAGGTGAGAAACATTAAGGCATTGGACCATTAATGATCTCTTGGTTTTGAAAGGAGAGAAACGTTAAGGCGTTGGACCATTAACGATCTCTTGGTTTTTGAAAGAAGAGGAACGTTAAGGCGTTGGACCATTAACGATCTCTTGAGGTGGTCAACAAAAGTGGGGCTTTTGCTCCTACGTATCCTCAATTGCAATGAGAACTCAGACCTACGTAGTTCTTGAAAAATTTGTAAAGTTACATGTTGATTTTATGCTTTTGAATGGTCCATGTTAACCGATAAAAGCAAAGAGGACCGTTTAAGGCGTTGGACCTTAAAATGGTTTTTAGTGATTTTTGCGGACAAAGTTTGATTTGTGAGTTGATTTTAGCCTTAGTTTCACTTTGGTTATTAGTCAATTCATTCAAGGAAACTTCCAAAGAAAAAACGTCTGATTGATTTTTTTTTATTATTTTATTCAAAGATATTTTGATTATTTTATTATTATTTTGCCATTTTTTGGTTTAACCGTGGTTATAGTGTGAACGATCGGTTAGATTGTATTTTAACAATGATTAAACGAGATTACAACACAAATGATCAGTTGAAATTCATTTTATCATTTATTAGGTGAGAAACGACTTAAATAAACGGTTAAAAGCTCGTTAAAAAGGGTACGAAAAATAAACATAATGAAAGTAAAAGTACACAAAACAAGTAGGGATCACTAAGGGTGCATAGAATGAATTGAAAGATTCAATTTCGGAAACTTACCGGTTGAAGATCGAAGAACGATGAAGAACGCACGAAGAACAGTGAAGAACGATGAAGAACGATGAAGAATCTCCACGAAATCGCTTATGGAAACGTCTCGAAAGCGTTACGGAAGCACCTCGGCTTGAATTTTTTTCACGGAAACAATTTTTCTCACTAATTTTGAGAGATTTCTCAATACCAGAAGGGCTAAACCCATTTGCTCTGCCCTCCTTCCCCTATTTATAGGAGAAAAGAGGGAGGTGGTTGCCACCCAGCTCGCCCAAGCGAACTGGGTTGCTTCCATCAGAAGGCACCGCCTTCTTTTGGAACCCTCAGGAAGGCCCAAGTGAGCCTGGTTGCTATTTGCACTCCCCCTTTTCACTAAATACACCTCCCTTTTGTGTTTTTTTATTGATTTCTTTTCGAAATATTGCGAAACTTTACGGATTACGCAACGACACCTATTTTATTTCCTGAATGTTGCGAAACTTTACGGATTACGCAACAATGCTCGTTTTCCTTCCAGAATGTTGCGAAACTTTACGGATTATGCAACGATGCTTGTTTCATGGGTTCCAAAGGGAGCAAACAAGGTTCAAGGACCGACCGCAAGTACTCCCAGATAAAATTAGGGTATGAGAGAAGGTTCCCTACAAAATTGATTGGCTATTATTTGAATTGATTTAGAAAAATGAAGGCAAGGTATTATACACAAATCCATGAACCAGAGTTAGTTAGGATGGAAGCGGCAGATCTCAATTTTTTTATTCATGAGAAAATAGTCAACGAACATTTAAGTGATATGTCACAGTTGGCAGAAAAGGTAAGACAAATCGAACAAATAAAATTTGAGAAGGAGCGTAATTGTAAGTTTGATAAGTTCATCACAAGAGATAGAGTAGTTTGTATCAAAACATATAATTTTACAAATTATTCAAAATCTAATCAAGATTTCAATATCGAATATCAGCGAAAGGTCAACATAGCCAAGTTAAAACTTGGTCCATCTCATACTTGTCAAATGTTAAAACCTGAAGAAAGTCAGAACAAGTTTTCAAATGCTAAATATAGTTTTGATGTTTCAAAAGAAAGTAAAATATTTAATATTTTACTTCAAAACAAGAAGATTGTTTTATCGAAAGGGCATAAAATACTTCAAGTCGAACAAAGAAAAGGTAAAAAAATATTGTAAGTATCATAATGTTTTTGGACATTGGACTAATAATTGTATTCGTTTTGAGCATCTCATTCAAAAGACTATTTCTGATAGACGATTGAAATTCAAAGAGAAACCAATGAAAGTTGATTTTGACCCTTTTGTTGCTCAAGCTAATTATCTTGAGCTTGTACAAATCCTCATGGTCGATGCTATCTTAGAGGATCATATTCAGCTTGTATTGATTCTCATGGTGGATGTTGTGCCAGAGATAGATGAGCAAAAATCATCTAGTTCTAATGACAACCTTTGAAGGTTGAAGATACTTTACCAGAGTTTCTGATAAGAAATAAAAATGCTAAAGGGAAATTGTTATGCCCAAGGTGCACTGTTGTGTTTGGAAAAGTAGCAACCAAATCATTAGAGAAATTTGAATATGTGAGAAAATCTCATGAAGATGCTGCTCACAAGGAACTGGATAAGGGGAAACAACAAATTAGCATGTTTGTCAACAAAATCCAAAATCCTGCAAATTTTTATCAAGGGAAGTCAAATTTTGTGCCTCAACTTGAGTGCCTCCAAATAGATGGTTCAACTATGAGGCAAGTTAAGGAGGAAACATGGGTGGGTATTTTGGAGGAAAAAGTGTTGCTAGTTTGAGACAATGGGGAAATTTTATGTTGAAACATTTTCAAGTGCCACCTCCAAAGGTTTTCCATAACCAATTTATGAGAATCCTTGGAGTATTAATGTTATGTCGAAAACACAGTGGAGGCATCAACAAAGGATGTGTAAAGTGACTATTGAAGGGGGAAATAACTTCATTGGACAAAAGGCAAACCAGTTGGTAAATATGGATTGGAATCAAATTCAATCGATATATGAGAATGAAGAAAACATGATAATTGACTCATTCAAATCGGGATTTCCAAACTTAATTGAAGAAAGATGTGGTATGATTTCTATTATACCTTCTGAATATGCTTATTAGTTCCATGCTTGGAAGAAAATGGAGAATTATGCTAGAAAAGACTATTATAATGGTGACATTGAACATAAAATGTTTTGGGTAACACAAGTCTCTTTGATTACTCCATAAAGGAATGTTGCCTATTCGATCCACCTTCTAGTGAGATGAGATCTCATTTGAAGCCTTTAATCATAATAACTATGGTGGAAGTGGTCAAGATAAATGAAATCTTGATAAATGGAGGTGCTACTATTGATATCCTGCCAATTATCATGCTGAAAAGGTTTGGAAAAACATTGGAAGATCCTATTTCAAACAATATTGTGGTGTCTGATTACAGTGGAAAGGCATCAAGATCTCAAGGTATGACAACACTTGATCTTATAGTTGGTAGTAGGAGGAGACCGACTTTTTTTATTGTCATTTCTTCTCAAGTTAGTATTAATATGTTATTGGGACGAGAGTGGATTCATGGAATAGGGGCAGTACCATCAACTATTCATCTCAAATTTTTCATTTGGAATGAAAAAGGTGGTCTTCAAGTGGTGAACAGTAATCAAAAGAGTTATGATTCTTTCTATGTTTCGATTGCTAAGAAACATGAAAGAACAATGGCTTTGACAACACCATTCGAAATTGAAGATTCTTATTATGTCAATCAGAGGGAAGGTAATCTATAGTTCTTTTGGTGGAATTATGAGATAGGGTTATATTCAACTACTTTGTGTTAGAACAAAGCTTGAAGAGCATGAAGCCCCTAGTTTAGTTTTTGGTTTGATAATTTTGCAATGCCTAACATATTTTGATAGATGAGACATTTGTATTGATTGTTTTTAGCAAAGGCATGTGTGTGCCTTAGTTTCTTTTCTTTTTTTTTATCTTTTACATGCTTAGTGTTTGATCAGTTGTGAAGTAGATGAATATTTCTTTGTCTCTAAGTTTCTTAAGAACTCACTTCTACTTGAAATTTGGTTAGAAGCATCGAATTAATTGATTTCCTCATTTGGTAATCAACTGCCCAAGCCAGTTTCAGAAGAAGGAAGGTTTTGCAGCTTAGAATAATTGATTACCTCATTTGATAATCGACTACCCAACTCAAAGAAATAAAGAGAAACTCTCTATTTGAATCTATAATCGATTACCACACTTGATAATCAATTATCTAGTCAGCATAAAAGGAACTGATATTCTTAGACTGAAACGAATTAATCGATTACCTTTTCTGATAATCGATTAACTAGTTTCTAGAATTGTGGAACAAAGAGGATTTTGAAAATTAATTGATTACCTATTTTTATAATTGATTAGATCTATATTAACTATCAAAGTTTATAGATACCCCTATGTGTTTTCTTTTTAATAGACTGATGTGTCATTATTTTCTCCTATTTCTTATCCCTTTTTGTCACCATTTTAATTACTGATTAGCCTTAATTGTCAAATTAATTATGCAGTTTTATCATTTGGGCCTACTTGACTAATTCTATGTTTTAATTTAATTTCAGGAGAATTATAAGCAATTGGGTTTGGATCCGGAATTGAGCTGAATCGGCTTGGACTTGAAGAGAGCAGACAATTTTATTTGTCATCCAGTTTTATTTTATTTCGTTTTTGGGGTATTTTTGTAATTGGGCCACCAGACCTTATTGGGCCCAAAAATCGGATTTGTAAGCTTTAGGGAGCCAGCTGCTAGGGTTTTTAAGGGGGTTCCGTTTACTGTTCACGTAGTCAGACAGAGAGGGTTTCATTTTCCAGTTTTGCATGTTACTATTCACGCACATTGTTCACATAGCAATTGCAGTTCGTTTTCTGCTTCAAATTCCAGTTTCTATTTCTGCTTTTAATTCTAGTTTCGTTTTCGTTTCTACATTTCGTTTCCAATTGCAATTTCATTTTCGGTTTCTATTTGTAGACTCGTTTTCGTTTCTATGTTAATGGAAGGCTGAATCTCTAGTGTTGTTTTCTCTTGAGGATTAAGCATATCTCTCTTTTAGGTTCTGTTATTAACATTAATTTCTGATCAGTTTTCCCCCTTCACCAATTATTCTGTGTTGTTGCTTATATTAATCCATGCATGCTTAATGCTTGATCAATTGTCTCTATGCTTAATTAACGTTCATGCTTAATGGACATGTGAGAGGAATTAATTGGTGTATGTGTTGCTTAATCACATAATGACAGCCTTGTGTTAATTTTCACTTAGTAAATTAATTTCGGGTTGGATTAAGTGGTTGAACTAATTAGGGATAAATTCTCGTAACCTAGGATAAGAGACTTGCTTTTGAATCAAGGGGAAACAACACGTTTTAGTTCTGTTATTTCTTTAATTCGAGTTTGCTTGCTGTTTGAATTACAAAAATACAAACCCTCCCCCTATTTCGTTATTGTCTCATTATTACATGTTATGAACGTTTGTTTGATCATTGCTCACTGGGAGACGACCTAGGATCACTTCCTAGATACTGCATTTTAATGTTTATTTGATTCAGGTATGACCTCGATCATAGACTCCTGATTCATTCAAAATTTGTGGAAAACATTTCAAGAGAGTCTTACAGGAGAATAACATTGCAATACTTCTGAAGATTGAAGTTGATCAAAGAATCACTCATTTTACAATCATGTATTGATCAATTTGTGAAGAGATATTGAAGATCAAAGAGTTACACATTTCAGGTGTATTTGATCCTTATCTTTTAAATCTTTTTAGAATGTTGTCCATGGTTAGAGTTACCAAGGATGTTGAAGAATTGATAGGGTTTAAGAGAAAGATTTGTT
Organism: Glycine soja; assembly: GCF_004193775.1. Lineage (NCBI taxonomy): Eukaryota > Viridiplantae > Streptophyta > Magnoliopsida > Fabales > Fabaceae > Glycine > Glycine soja. The sequence goes on from NC_041011.1 coordinate 24,422,820, forward strand.
TTCTATTAGAGAATTGTGTGTACATAGTATTTGTACTAGTGTTCTCTATATAGTGGATGTTCAAAGAGGACTTAGAACAAATTGGATGTAGGTCCAGATTGGACTGAGTCAGTATAAACTCTTCTGTGATTCTCTTATTCTCTATAACTTTGTGTTTTGTAATCATCTTAGGAGTAGAATCAATTTCAAAGGGTCTTCATAAAAGTTTTTGTTTTCTAAAGATCTTTTGAGGAAACTTTGATTGATTTAACAGGTTGCTTTTAATTGGTGGTAAGAACAACTTGGCAAACATTTTGAAAGAATTTATTCAACTCCCCTTCTAGATTCTCGGTCTGATCCAACAATTGGTATCAGAGCTAGGGTGTTGAAAGTTAATCAAGATTTTGTACAAAGTTTTAGATTATGGTTGGGAATCAATTCCCATTCGCTATGGGCGCATCAATTAACTGACCACCATTGTTTTGTGGTATGAACTACCCTTTTTGGAACGTTCAGATGAAAATCTTCATGAATTCTGTTAATAGAGGCATTTGGAATGCAGTGATTAATGGATATACCATGTAGTTGATAGCAGGACTATAAAGAAACCTTACGAATCTTGGTCACAAGAAGAGATTGAAAAAGGTGAATATGATTCCAAGGCAAGGAACATTATACATTCCTCATTAAATTCTAATGAGTTTTTTAGGGTGTCCACTTGCACAATTGCTAAAGAGATGTGGGATTCGATCCAAGTCACACATGAAGGAACACTGGATGTAAGAAGAGCTTGAAAGAATTCGCTTATCCAAAAATATGAATCTTTAGGATGAAGCAAGGGGAAACTATAGGGGATGTGCAAAAAAGATTTATACATATTGTAAACCATCTCAATGGTCTTGGAAATATTTTTGAAGAAGATATCAATGTCAAGGTGTTGAAATCCCTCAACAGAACATGGCGGCAAAATGTCACAATAATTTCTGAATCAAAAGACCTTGCCACCATGACACATGTTGAATTGTTTGGGAAGTTGAGGGAATATGAAAGAGAGTTGACAAGGATGGCTGAAGAAGAAGATATAGATAAGATAAATAGAGGTTTAGCATTGAAGACTAGCATTCCATCAAGTAACGAAAGTGAGGATGGCAATGCAGAAGGGTTGGATGCTGAAAATCTAAACTTGCTTATGATAAGGTTCAACAAATTCCTTAAGAAAAAGAAGAACTATGGAAACAAAACCTTTCAGCCTAAGAAGAATCTCAAGAAAGTGGAACCATTTTCCTCCAACAAACACACTTGCTTCGAGTGCAAAAAGATAGGTTATATTAAGGTAGGCTATCCCATCTACCAAAAGAAGCAACAAAGAGATAAGAAGAATAAGGGTTCATTCAAAAAGAAGAAGAAGGTATATGTTGCTTTGGATGATGATGAATCAACAACTTCCAGCAACAATAGTGAAGAGGATCAAGCAAAGTCGTGCTTGATGGCAAACAATGAAGCTGAAAGTGAGGTAACCATTTCTGATTCGAAAAATGGTGATAATTATGATAAGCTACAGATGCTTTCAATGAAATGCATCAAGAAGCACAAAAGTTGGCCATTTCAAATTATCTTCTAAAAGGTAAACTAAGGTGGCATGTGGATAAACTAGTGGAAATTCAAAAAGAGTTATTGGAAGAAAAAGCAAAAGATGGTATTTTAGAAAAAGAAAAGAACAACTCTTCTTGTAATTGCACTAAAACCACTAATGTCACTTCCCCTTGTGAAGGATATAATGTTTTAGAAGTAAAGGTTGAATACTTGCTAAAAACTTTATCCAAGTTCACTATGGGGAGATACAATTTGGAAGCATTACTTGCACAACTGTTAGACTTTTGGCAAGCATACCCATTATCGTCACAACTTATAGATTTGTAAAAAGAGATCGTCTCCACAAAGACTTGAGTTTACTTAATTCATTCAGATAAAGGTTATCAATTCAATATTTATGTACAAGTTTAGTCGAAATATCATGGGTTTGCTTAACGGAATTTATGGAAATGACGAAAATAACAAAAACAACGGAATTTATTGCGTCGAAAATACGTAAAGTTACGAAAATAATAAAAAATGAAGTTAATTGATTTAAGAAAACGTAGGATAGGATTTCATCGTTCATACCCTCAGTATCCTAATAAGATTAACATATATGAATAATTTTCTAACATTACTGATGCACACATTAAGTTAACCCAAGTCAATCCCTCGCACATGGGACCTAAGAGTATTTACTAAATATCGATCCCTCGCATATGAAGTAAATACCCCAGCATTACGATCATAATCTCATGCTTTTTGAAACTCTCTAAATCCTCCAAGAAGATTGAGAACAACAACAACAACAATTCACATGTTTCGAATGTGGTAAGAAAGGTCATATCAAATCTGAATGTCATATCTACCTTAGAAAATAAGTTGGTGAAAATAAAGGAAAGAAGAATAGCAAACAAAAGAAGGCCTACATAGCATGGGAAGATAATGCGTCTACATCCTCCGACTCTTCTAGTGATGAAGAAGTTGCAAATGTATGCTTAATGGCAAAGTCAATGGATGACTCATCAACCTTTGAAGAAACTAAGGTAAATCCTAAACTTGAAGAAGTTTTAGAAGCATTTAAAGAAATGCATGAAGAAATTCAAAGGCTTGTTGTTTTGAACAAAATGCTAAAAAGCAATCTAAAATTGTATATCACTAAATTGGCTTCAACACAAAGTGAGCTGGATAAATTAAAGCAAGAAAATGAAAAACTTTTTTCGAGCTATTAAGCCACTGGTTCTGATTGTTCTTCTACTTCTTTCAATATGGATGATTACATGTCTTTGCAAAATAAATTTGAAAATTTCAAAAATGGTCACTATGCTGAACGTATGAAATTGCAAAGTGAGCTCTCCTATCTTAAAGATCTTTTTAGAAAATTAGACAAAGGAAAGAGCGATCTCAATCACATGCTCAGCGTGCAAAAGCATACTACCGGTATGACTAGTTTGAGGTATAACAAGCAAACTACCTTTTCCAAGAAAACTAAGTTTGTATCCTCAAAAGGGGTGTGTGAATGTATATTATGCAGGTTTTGATGATGCCAAAAGTTTACTTGATGAGCACGGATTGAATCAAGTCATAGAACAAGATCAAGAAAATCTAAGATAAGGACTTAGTAAATTTGTTAAAAGAATCTCAATTTGATTGCTATAGTTTGGCCTCAAAATCTTTACTGTCAAAATTCTTTTATGAAAGTTAAATCAGTTCAGAAATCTCATTTTGAACTGGTAATCGATTACCAGGTTCGTGTAATCGATTACCAGAGAGTTTGTGAAAATGGCATATTGAAAATTTTGAACTGATGAACCAACAACACAAAATTATTTGAATTTTGATTTGTGTAATCGTTTACAAGAGTCATATAATCAATTACCAGCGAAGAGATTTCAGAAAAACTATTAAAAAGTCACAACCCTTCAAAGATATGACTGTGTAATTGATTACAAGTGTCATGTAATCGATTACCAGTGAAAAATTTTTAGAAAATCTTTTGAAAAGACACATCTCCTCAAATTGTTTTGAATAGGCACAATGGGCCTATATATATGTGTGTCCTTACTTCGAAAATAAGAGAATTCTCAAAGAATTTAACTTTAAAAACCTCTCTAAACATCTTTGGCCAAACTCTTGCACATTATTGAGAATTCTTCTAGGAACTTTAAGTTGTATCATCTGCTATAAAAGAGAGAAATTATTTTGTTCATCTTATAAAACTCAGTTGTAATCAAGAGATTGTTTGTCTCTTGGCATGTGAGAAACTCAAACACAATGGTGAGGGACCCCCAAGGTGTGTTCAAAGATTGTAAAGGATTTACAATGATAGTAAAAAATTTCAAGTGGGTTACTTGAGGACTGGACGTAGGCATGGGAAGTGGCTGAACCAGTATAAATCGAGTTTGCAATTCTCTCTTCCCTTATCTCGTTTATTTTATTGCAATTTACTTTGTCTTGTACATTTAAAGAACATTATTAAATTGATTTTTTCTTCTTCTTCTACATTCTAAATCTATCACATATCATTTAAAAGGGGATTAAAACTTGTTAGTCGAAAAAATTTTAAGACTTAATTCACCCCTCTCCCCCCCTCTTAAGTTATTGAGGCCACTTGTTCAACAGGGTGAACCCAAACAAGGTCTCCAAAAAGAAGAACATAGTGCATTCTAAGTCAAATGTAAAGACATATCATTATTGCATGAAAAAAGGACATACATCATATAAATGCTATGTTAGGAGATTTGACGTTCCTAGAGGCAAGTGTATATGGATCCCAAAAGATTTATTTGTGAAGATTAACCCCATTGGACCCAACTTAAATTGGGTACCACCTCTCTCTAATTCATTTTGTCATGTAGGTGTGTCTAAAAGCGAAGGACTCACTATGGTACTTGGATAGTGGATGATCTAGGCCCATGATGGGTGACAAGTCCAAACTCACCGACTTTGTGTCAAAAGAACGAGGATATGTCACTTTTGGAGACAACAATAAAGGGAAAATTATGGGAGAAAGAAATATTGGAAATTAGTGCAAGATACAGATACATAATATTTTGTATGTTAACGGACTAAAGCTTAACCTCTTGAGGATTAGTCAACAATGTGACAGAGGCTTCAAAATTGAATTCAACAAAAATTGTTGTCTTATTACTGAAGCTATGTCCAGTGAGGTTGTCCATATTGGCAAAAGGATAGGCAATATTTATATGTTAAACATTGAACATGCATCATTTGCAATGGTCTCATTGAAGAAGAAGTGTATCTAGATCAACCACCAGGTTTCGTGGACTATGAACATCCTAACCTTATCTATAGATTTAAAAAAGCTATGTATGGTTTGAAACAAGCACCAAAGTCATGGTATGATAGATTGAGTAGTTTTCTAACTAAGCAATCTTTCACTAAAGGCTAAGTTGACAAAACATTGTTTATTAAGAAAGTAAATAATGAGTTGTTAATTATTCAAATATATGTTGGTGATAGTATATTTGGTGCTACTAATGAAATTTTGTGTAAAGAATTTTCCAATAGTTGTATGCATAAAGAATTTGAGATGTATATGATGGGAGAGTTGAACTTCTTCCTTGGACTCCAAGTCAAGCAGATGAAACATGGAACCTTCCTATGTCAAAAAAAAATATTATACAAAACTAAATAAGAAATTCGACACGGAAAAATGCAAAGAAGCATCTACTCCAATGACAACTTCAACCTACCTTGACTTAGATGAGAAAGGTAAATCAGTGGATGAGTCAAGATATAGAGGTATGATTGGATCACTGAAAAAGATGACGGTACTCAGCAAACCAAGAAGGGGGTGAATTGGTTTTCAAAACAACATGAATTTTTAAAACCAGAGTTACAAAAACTTCTTTTGTACGGATTGTATCAATACTTAATTAATCCACCTTTTGCACAAGATCCTTCATTAAAGTTCTTTCTTTCACAAAGATATATCCTTGAACTTTTTAGAAAAATGATTAATACTAGAATGAGAGATAAAGATTAGATCAAGAGAAGAAATACACAATCTTTTTATACTGGTTCACTCTCTATCACTAGAGAAGTTAATCCAGTTATCTAATCCAAAACCAGAATTAGATTTTCACTATGCATATAGAATCCTTACAAGCAATCATGGCCAATCTATAGTTCCCACCCTGGAAAAAAGAGACTTAGGCACCCAACACTAGGGTCCTTTGTGAATAAGAGCCTAAGAGAATCCTACTCTTAGCCCAAACTAGAAACACCTATTCTTGCATGCCCTAAGCGATTCATTCACAAAAAAAAAGATGTGTAAAACCATACATGAAAACTAAGAGTAACGATAGACACAACCTAATCAATCCTTTCCGTAAAACCTTGCTTGACCGAAGAGGTGTTCTTCTTGAACTCAAGAAAGTGACACAACTCACTTATCACAAAAGATCTTCACAATCAAAAGATTTGAAGGTGTGCGTTACTTCTTCTAAGCACTTTTCTTCTCTTCTTTCTTCAACTAATAACAACATGTGATCTTAGCTCATTCAAAAGCTTATATCGTTATTTTTGAGACTATATTGAAGAGAACACAAGCTGGTTATTTATAGAGAAAACAATTATAACTGCATGTAATTGATTGAATCTACAAGGTAATTGATTAATTCAATGAAGTAATCGATTAGATTATCTTTTAAATCAATTAAAGTGTTCTTCCCAAAACCTAGAAACAACTCAAGAACAATGTAATTGATTACATACTCAAAATAATCAATTAAAATGTTCTTAATCACTTCTAAAACACTTATAAAAAGAGAAGTAATTGATTATAAAAACAATTGTGTAATCGATTACTAGAAGGTTGTAATCAATTAAACCAATACAAGGCATAACTTTGTAAGCTTCAGACAACTTGTGTAATCGATTACGATAAGGTTTTAATCAATTAAAACATAGAGTTTTGCCTTCTGAAGAAACTTTTCTAACTTAGAAATTTTTCTTCTCACTTACTCATGATGATGCATGATGCACAAAAGATATGATATGGACTAAGATGCAACATTCAATATAACAACTAATACAAATGCCACTCAAGGGAGTTAGGCATGTAAAAGACAAAACATCTTCAAGCTTTTAGTCTTCATGTTGCTCCTCTTATCTCTAACAATCACTTCTCTACTTAATTGCAAGTAGACCAGATATCATGCTTAGAGTTTTCTTGTGTGCAAGGTATCAGGCTAATCCTGAGGAATCTCACTTAACAGTTGTCAAAAGGATCATTAAGTACCTTAAGGGGACAACCAATGTTGGTTTGTTGTATCCCAAAGGTACCTCCTTAAATCTAACAGGCTTTTTAGATTCTGATTTTATAGGTTGCAAATTAGATAGAAAAAACACAAGTGGGACATCCCACATATTAGGAAGCTCTCTAGTATCTTGGAATTGCAAGAAACAAGCTTATGTAACACTTTCCACTTCAAAAGTTGAGTATATTGCAACTAGAAGTTGTTGTTCTCAAAGTCTCTAGATGAAGCAACAACTTGAAGACTTTGGAGTAAACCTTGATCACATTCATCTAAAATGTGACAATACAAGTGTGATCAATCTAACTAAAAATCCTATCATGCATTCTAGGACTAAACACATAGAAATAAGGCATCATATTCTTAGAGACCATGCTTTAAAAAGTTATTGAGTTCATAGATAGTGAGCAACAACTAGCAGGCATATTCACTAAACCACTTGCTAGAGATAGGTTCTTCTTCATTAGAAATGAACTAGGCATCTTAGATGGATCTAGCATTGAATGACATTTTGCTTAGTGCATATTATCTGTTGCATATTGCAATCCATATCTCTTGATATGTCTTGGTTTTTTTATATGTGTGTTTAATCATTTGTTTCTCAAAAAATGACATGATATCCTTAATGATTTTGTGATTTCTCTGTTTTATTCGATTACTCTTCATTTTAATCGATTATTGTGTGTTGAAGTATATGATCAATTTTCTTACGCCTTGATTTAATTGATTACCATTTCTTGGTATGTGTTATCAATTTTGAAAATCTTCTATTTTAATCGATTAGCCCGTGTTTTAATCGATTACCATTTTCATGTTTGTGGTGTTTTGATTTTAATTAGCATGTTTTAATCGCTTACTTGTCTATTTAATCGATTGCATGCCTATAAGTATGAGTTTTGTGTGGATTTCATTATGTTTTAATTGATTACTCAGTGTTATAATCGAATACCATGGCCTCATGGGGAGTTTTTCTGGCATATTTAATTGACTACGCTTGCGTTTTAATCGATTACTTATAACAACTTTTGGTTTTAAGTGAAATCGAGGGCCAATTTAATTGATCAATATGTCATTTTAATCGATTTCCTGTGTGTTTGTTGTGTCTAATCCGTTACATTTCTTTGTCTTCACCACCAATTTAATTGATCAATATTTTTGTATTTACTCCCACCACCAACCTCAGCCAACCAGAATGTCACTATCTCTCTATAAAAGGCAACCCTAACCCATCCACAAATCATTCCAACACCTCCTCTAATCACCCATTTCTAAACCCAACCTTTCTTCTACCTCCATACCCTCTGTTTATCTTCTAAAGATGACGAGCAACCCTTCCAGAGCTCAGAAGAAAGCCAAGTCCTCCAAAAGGAAGCAAGGAGAGTGCTCTCAATAGACTTGATACATGGTTTACGGATGAGAGTAAGAAGAACAACTTTAAGATGATATATGTTGTGAAGAATGTGAGAATGCCCAAGTATCTAGACTTGGAGTGTTCTCTCAGCAAGGGTTTAACTTCCCTAATCTGCTCGAAGCATAGGGTCTGTCTAAGCTTGTGCAGATGAAAGAAAATTTTTATCTGAAGCTGCTGAAAGTCTTCTATACTTGTGCCCACGCCGATTTGGAAGGTAATCTTTTTTCTACTATTAATAGTATAGAAATGATTATCGATGCTGAAGTTTGGAAGGTAGTAACCAGACTGGACATGGGTGGAGTCCACAAGTTTGAAGAATCTATTGATGAGTACAACAAGATGCAAACTTAAATATGTATGCTCCTTGACCCAACGAGGAATTTGAGGAATCACCTAGGTGTAGGTGGTTTAACTGCTGAAGACAGAATGCTCGTGTACCTCATAACCTACATTCTCACATCGAGGTCTAGCAATCATGCACAGGTGAGTGACGATGATTTACAAATTATGTATGGTCTAAAATCTGGTATTCAAATGAATTGGGTACTTTTGATTGAAGACATCGAGTTGAAGAGTTTTTGGTTAGTTGATTATGAGTTTTTGTATGTTATGCTAGACTCAAGATTCATTGACTATTTCAATGTCAATGTATCTAATGAGATAGTAGATTTCACCAAAACATCTAGTGAGATCACCAAAAGGCATCTCAAGAAGCTTGGGATGAGGTTTGTTGAACACGAATGGATCATGGCTACAGAGCCACCAACAACAGGGAACATGGATCAGATGGAAGAGGAAGTAGAAGCTAAAGCTTAGCAAGAGCCTACGCATCAATGGAGTCCATTTGAGTCTCTTATGATTCAAAAGATGGATGCCATGCTTCACCTCCATCAAGAGCACTCAACTGATGTTCAAGTACCTTAAAAAACATCACAACTCAGCTGGAGAAATAAAAACTAGGCTAACCCTTAGTCACCTCCTTAACCCCGATGAAGATGAAGCTTAGCTATGTTTCAGTGTTTGTTTCTCTTGTCTATATTGTTTGATGGTTTGTTATGTTCTGTTTTGTTACGTTTGTCTTTGCTTGATGAAAGTTAAGTTTTTTTGTAAGCTTTATGATTAAAAGTTGTAATGTTCCATGATTAATGAAATGCTATGGTTTTATTTCCCTTCAATTTTTTTGTGTTCTGATTTTTGTGTATAGTTCAAACATTTTGGCCTTGTTAATTCTAAAAGGCGGAGATGAACTAGCATATTTGCTCGCATTGCATAAGCATTTGGGAATAACTTGCACTAGCATTAGTAAAATTATATAGTATGATATATGATGATGATGATGATAAGAATTGATTTTTTTCTTAAGTGTTAAGAATTTTCAGGATTGACTAAGAAAAGCAAGTCTCTACTCTCAAGACTCAGACCTCCAAATGCACTCATTGACATATTCAAGTTTGTCATCATCAAAGGAAAAAAGGGGGAGATTGTTAGAGATAGGGGGAGCAACATGAGCAACACGATTATCTTGAAGCTTGAAGAAGTTTTATCTTTTACATGACAGACTCTCTTAAGGGGCATCTATATTGATTGTTATATTGAATGTTGCATCTTAGTATATATCATATCATTTGTGCATCGTGCATCATCATATATGAGTGAGAAGAAAATTTCTAAAGTTAGAAAATTTCTTCAAAAGGCAAAACTCTCTATTTTAATCGATTACAATCTTATCGTAATCGATTACACAATTTGTCTTAAGCTTGTAGAGTTATGTCTCGTATCAGTATAATCGATTACAACCTTATCATAATCGATTGAATAATTGTTTGTAAGACAATGACTGATTTATTCAGGAGTCTCTGCTTTAATCAAATATAATTGATTACTTCTCTTTCTATAAGTGTTTCAGAAGTAAACAAGAACACTTTATTCGATTACTTAGAGTATCTAATTGATTGCATTGTTCTTAAGTTGTTTCCATTTTTTGGGAAGAACACTTTAATTGATTAAAAAGATAATTTAATTGATTACTTCATTGAATTAATCGATTACCTTGTAGATTTAATCGATTACAGGCGGTTATAATTATTTTCTCTATAAATAGCCACCTTGTGTTCTCTCTAATAACAAAACCTTTTAAGCTTCTGAAGAGCCAGGATCACGTGTTGTTATTTGTTAAAGAAAGAAGGAAGAAAAGTGCTTAGAAATAGTAACTCACAACTTCAAATCTTTTGATTATGAAGATGTTTTGTGATAAGTGAGTTGTGTTACTTTCTTAAGTTCAAGAAGCCACCTTATTCAGTCAAGCAAGGTTTTGTGGAATGGATTGATCAGGTTGTGTTTATCTTTTACTTTAGTTTTTAGTGTATGGTTTTACACAACTCTTGTTTGTGCGTGAATTTCTTAAGGCATGCTAGAATAGGTGTTTCTAGTCTGGACTAAGGGTAGGTTTCTCTTAGGTTCTTATTCACAAAGGACCCTAATGTTGGGTGCCTAAGTCTCTTTTTCTGGGGTGGGAACTGAGATTGCTTGTAAGAATTCTAGATGCATAGTGAAAATCTAATTCTGATTTGGATTAGATAACTGGATTAACTTCTCTAGTGATAGAGAGTGAACCAATATAAAAAGTGTACTTCTTCTCTTGATCTTATTTTTCTTTCTCATTCTGGTCTTAATTATTTTACTAAAGGTTTAATAAAATATCTTTTTGAATGAAAGAACTTTAACAAAGGATCTTGTGTAAAGGGTGGATTGATTCAGTATTGATTAAGTCCGTTTTATGAAAGTTTTGTGATATGATCCGTGCAAAAGAAGTTTTCGCAACTTTGGTTTAAAAAGTTCGTTTTGTTTTGAAAACCAATTCACCCCCCCCCCCCCTCTTGGTTTGGGAGCACCTTCATCTTTTTCACATAACACTGACACAACAACAACAATATTATGCACATTATGTCTATATTTAAGTATACTATTTCATAATGATTTGGGTTGTGAAAAAGTGTTATATTTGTTGAAGTTTGAGCTACCTAAAAAGAGTTATAAGGAAATCTTCATCAGAAGGAACCTACATCAAAATAGGTCCTTCCTCACCAACAACATTAGAATGCATTTGTGATGTACCTTTAGAAGCTCATCAAAGTTGTTCCTCAAAATGGGAACTTCATAATGGATTCAAAATTTTGACAAGTCAAGTACAATTGGCCCTTTTCAATCTTCTTTAAGAAAGTGCAATGCTAAAGGCCCCACTTTAATGACTATTTTCATAGGATGTTCAAAAGAACTAGAAGGGAGATTTTGAAGATAAGTTGAAGCAATCTAGAGAGAGAAACTTTAGTTGTCTACCTCTGTGTGAGGAATATGTGTTCTTGCTTCAAGCCTCTCGGTGTGAGAGTGACCCACTTCCTAAAAACTCATTTGTGTTATTTATTGTATTTGAGAAAAGTGTGATTTGTAATTTCCTGAGTGAAAATCCCTTGTAAGAGGAGAATGTATGTTTGTGTAGTGACTCACAGAAACCTTATTTTGTGAAGTCCAATAATTGGCTGGCAGTTGAGGGAACCTAACAAGTTGCTTGTATAGTAGGTTTCTTGTTTGGAAGTCCAGTAGGTAAATTGGTAGTTGTGAAAATGCAGCAATTGTTGGTTGTGTTGGTAAAAATCTCATCTTGAAGGATAAGGGTTGGACAAAGCCCAAGGTTAGAGTAAACCAGTATAAAAATCCTTTGTGTTATCTCTTCTTCTCCTTATCCTCTTTTCTGTTTTGTGGACCTATCCTTCATAGCTTGCTCTCCAAACAACCTTTCACAAAATTGTTTTAAGAAATTCAATACACAAAGTTATATCAATAAGCTTTTAACTAAACAAAGAAAGTTAAACTAAAGGTCTGAGCTAACTATCTTGTTTTTCGAAAGACTGTTAAGCTTTCGTTCTGAGTTCAGAATAGTTTTTCATTTTAAACTAATACTTTTAAAATTGATTTCATATTAACTTGTTTTATTAAAAAGAATCATATGTTTGTGAAAACACAATTCAACCCTCTCTTCTTGTGTTATTTTATTCACTTCAAAATTAAAGTGCCAAGTAAAAATGGGTTTAAACAATGGATTGATAAAATTAAAAGATTATACCAATCATCTAAGTATACAAGAAAGTTGTATTAATCATTTTTTTAGATTGTTTAACCCTATTTTTACTTGAGATAAGTTGGATAATCCCTTAAGTAACTTATGTGTCATTTGAGTATGTTGACATAATTTTTGTAATGGATATAGCATGAAGACGTTCAGTGACGGAACTATGTTGAATTAAAGCGGGACAGTCCCCCCCCCACTTTAATTTACAAGATTTGTTCAATATATAAGTTAATATTTGTAGTTTTTGCTACCTTCCCCCCTCCCTTCCTCCGATTTTTTTCTCACCACTGATTTATATACAACTTACTGTTAAAAACTATCAACTTTTTATACAAATTAGGAAAAATTTTAAAAATAATAAATTTGTTCTGTTAAACATATTTAGCCGTCTGTTTTTTTGGGTGAATAGGAGGGGGAACACACCCAACACAACTACCATTAAAAGCCGCGAGGAAACGCGATGGAGCTTACATCCGCTAAAATAACGTTACGTAGAAAAAAACAGGAACAAAATAAGAAACACAACACGAATACCATATAATATGATATTATCAAATCCTCGAATCCAAACAGCCCGAGCAGTTGGACATCTTCTAAATACATGGTCTGAAATTAGCCTCTGTTGGAAACTATGCAAGTACTCATTGTACTATAATCAAATATTGAACATTTCATATTTGAACTGTTTTTTTTTTCTTTAGGCAATTATTTTTTATTTTAGGATTTTATTTGATTTTTAATTGATTTTATAAATAACTTTTTTATTATAATAGTTATTGATAAAAAGAATATGCTTTTGTTTTAATTCTAGATTTCTTTTAATTAGTTTTATAAATATTTTTAGAGTAAATTATGTTAATCACTTTAAGATTTAACAAATTAAATTATACAAATTTCTCCTTTTTTTTAAACATTTGTAGCAACCTTTGTTGGTCTAATATTTTTTAAATAATTAAGGTTAAATTATAATTTTGGTCTCCTTAATTTTCTAAATCCACAATTTTAATCCCCTTAATTTTTATTTGTAATATTTGATCTCTTTAATTTTATAAAATTAGTGATTTTGGTTAATTAATGGGCGTTAGTAAAAATGTATAAGTGATATTGGTATAATACTTTTCAAACAACTAAGAGATGTTTATTGTTTATCGATAAATATTAATTATTAATATTGTTAGTTTTTTGTTAGCAAATGAAATCAAATATAACTGTTTTCCTCTTCTCTTCTCCCCTGACCACCTAGTCCATCAATGAAGAAATGTTAGTGTAGGAGTAAAAAAATAAGAAAAATTTGTGTAATTTTATGAAACTCATTTTTATTTTTGTTACATTGTTTTTTATGTTAAGAATAAGATAAACATTTTTATATATTGATTATCAATTTTATATATATTTAGTTCTTGTAAAATGAATGGATTTTATTTTAGTTCTCGTGAAAAAAAACATCTCTCAGAAAATCTAAAATCATTTTTTTCATTGATCTTTATTATTATGTGACATTCTTTGATTTTTATCTCTAAACAATATGAAATAAATTTTAATTATAATAAATTACTTCTTATAATGAAATTGAAATATGACAACTCAAAAAGTTCTTTCTTCATTCTTTAGGAAAAAAGAAGACAATGATTTTGATCTATCTCACTCTATTCTTATACCACAAACTTCAAAAATTTCACTACTAACTTGCATTATATAGGTAATTTATATGTACTTTCATATGATATATAATATTTTTTATGAACTAAATTTTAAATAATTATTAATAGTAAAAGTTGGTCAGTATTAGTTTTGTTTATCATTTGTTAAAAGTTTGCCACCTTTAATAGTATTTTTTAGTTCCTTTCCTGAAGACGTTATTTTAAAGCACGCTCTAACCTAAACAAACTGAATGTGATTTGTGAAAACTCTTATTGAAGTTTTTTTTTTCTTTTTAGATTCTATAAGAATTTAGGAATGTCTTTGCATTTTTATTTTTTTTTGGTGAAAGTCTTGGCATTATAATAGTACTTAAGAGATCTCTATTGAAAGATTAGAGAATATAATGAAAGAGAAATGTCTGAACTTATTAGTAAATATTTCAATCAATTTAGTTAAATACTAGTTGGTAACCCGTGCATACGCACGGGTCTTTCGCTAAATGATTTTCGATGAAAGAATAAAAAAAAAGATATTGTAAAAAGACAAAGGGACTAACAGTCATATTAAAGAGTTCTATATAGTAGAGTAGATTGACGGGCAAATTGATAGAAGATAAACATAAAGATGTTGGAAAAAAAGATAGCTAACATTATTTTCCAAAATAACAAAAAAGGTTGAATAACAACTGTAAAACCTAATCTATGTTGTTGTCGTCCCAATCTATTACGTGTCTAATAACAACTTCCCAGATTTTTTTTGGCATGCCTATAGTAGAATGACAGTTCATCTCCATGGCTAAAATCACCTTCTTGAAGGAATTTATACCAAGGCTGAGTGATATACTTATCACCAATCTCCTTGTCAAGCACGATTACATTCCATTGTAGTGGAGGTCCGAATCTTCTCAGGATTGTCATGTGGTCACCACAGTGGATTAGACATTGTGTGACAGAGGGTGGAAGTTGCTATAGGGAAAAAAAGAGCTAGGCATTGAAATTAATATTTGTATAGAAGATATAAACGGATATGAATATTTTACCAGTGGATATGGTGCCCCTAGCATTGATTGGGTGATTTCATAGGTCCAGATATGTTTCCTTGACGTGCGGCGTCTTTTGCATGTCTGCTGGTGTAATGGTGGAGTGAAGTGGAGGTCAAATTTTGAGTGGTGGTCACAGGCTAGGAAATTTATGATTACTGATTCATAAATTTGTAATTCTTTCCTCAATGTTGTTAGGCCATCAGCAAAGAAAAGTTTGTCCTTGTGTTGCCTGGCTCGAATTTCATAGGTGGCCTAGTATTTCTATGGCGTCCTGCAAGGAAAAAAAACTGTTTTAAAAAGGAAAGACAATATGAAAACCAGGAAAGGAAAAAGTATGGAAAGGAAGCATTTGATTTTACTTTGTCACAATGGAACGTAGCTTTAAATTGCAATATTAATGGTTGTCTGATAGCAGGGAATCTCAACTGCAGTGCAATGAAAAAAAAGTGGAGTTAGCATTTAAAGAACATGTATATTGACCAATTTAATTGTGTGCAACCGTAAATTGGGGTGTTGCTGCAATGTAGTAGTAATTGGATTTAAGAGTTCTAAATTAGGATAATTAAAATAACATAAGAGAAGATGCATATAATATAACACCTAAAAAGTTGAATCCAAGGCATGAAAATAAGCAATACATAACATGTGTAATTCATGCAGAGTAACGAAAGTAAAAGATCAAACCATGAGTCAATGGATTGAAGCATTGATTAAATGGAAGAAAGTTTGAGAGGACAGAATCAGCCTTATAAAAAGAACATAACATATGATGTATATAACCCAACAACTCAGAAACTTAATACAATACTTGGAAATAATGGTAATAGAACCCTACAAAATTTAATAGACACTCAAAAAGTTTTAACTTAATGTTCTTTCTGTTTTGTTTAGGCTGGAGCATAATGGAACAGGATACTGATAGGTTGTTATTCTAGATGACATGCTAGCTAGGGTCCATTGACAGTGGCAATATAGTAGCATCAGTTTAAATTATTGGATAATTTTCACTACTCGTTAGTAATGAACAAAACTAAATTAATATTTAAAGAATTTAATAGTGTTGGTGGTGTTAAAGAACACTTATCTCTTACTATCTATTTACGAATACAATATCAGAACCACTGGAACAGGGTTTTGAATTAGTATCAACAAAATGTCAAAATAGAACATGCATTGCCATAAAAAGACAACATGAATGCAAAAAGTGTGAGGGGCAAAAATGTGGATTTAAACATTGCTGATATCTAAATAGTAAGGTAGATGATAACGTAGTATGTAAGAAACCTAAGACAATGGGTGCAAATAAATGAAATAGAAGGCGGGAAAAATGGATTAGGGGTTTGGCACATGAAAGAAGGTTGAGTGAGACAATCATGGATTCAAAGCTAGAATTGTTCAATATGTCTGTCCTAAATTGCAAGTGCAAAAGTCACAAATACAGATGGCAAGATGTTGAATTTTGGTTCGGGATATCGATGAAAAATGTAAGCAAAGGCAAGGAAAAAATCACGAAATGAATACACATCCAGTGAGGTATTCGGTTTAGACTTACCTTGCTTGAGGCAGTTGATGAAGCGGAACTCATGGTGGTAGTCGCTTTGAGAGAATGATTTGCTTAGAGTTGAAGTGGAGGTGGTAGAAAAAGGAAGGGTGGTTTGATGGTGTGAGGTAGTAGGTGATGGAAGGGTCATTGCTTTTTGGAGGTTGTAACTGGCGGCAAGTTAAGTGGTTTGGGAACTGTGGAGCATTGAATGTTACGTCCAAAGATTGGTCGTGAATGGGCAGAATAATAAGTATGAAGGTCCGTGGTGGTGGAGGCAGATGAAGAGGTTTTTTGATTGTTGAATATAACAAAGATTTTGACACAATTTTTTTATTGTTATAAATACAATTTCCATTATCAAATGAATGACGTGTCTAATGCTGAAATCAGTAATGATTTGGGAGACATAATAGTTTCCATGGGCAATTGATTATCTAACAAAAGAGAAATGGTTTTACTAAAAGAGTAATAATAAGTGTATTATCCTAGGAAAAGAGCCAGAATAACATATAGAGTTCATTTGCTGAATGGTAGTATTTAAATTGAGATAAGCATTTTAGTTTTTTTTCGTGCAATTCATGAAAGAAATGGTTAATTTGGAGTTTATGAAAAGGGATGAAAATTTAAAATGCAGCAAATAAGAAAATGCACTTCATAACGGAAGAGTGGTTATTTGAAGTTCATGAATTATAGATTGGCTCATTTGATGATGTTTTAACTGTATATCAGAGATTATATGAGTAAGAAGCAAATACAGTTATGCATAGAATTAAATTTGGAATTGCAAATAAATTGGATTTACCTTTTAATATTTGTAAAGACCTCTTTGAAAACCACATCCGTGGTTGAAGTCATTTTTTTTTATTTCTGGTCATGTATTAAAGTTTGAAGTCCTTTCTTTGACTTGACCCTTGATAATGCAACATATAATTGGCCATGTAAAAAAACTAGTTTTGGCAAGTAAAGTCCAATTGAAGATAGAGATTGTCCTTGGGATTTGTTAATCGTCATTACATAAGAAAGCATTATTGGAAATTGTCTCCTCAATAGCTTAAAAGGCCATGTTGACTGTGAAGGCGACATGGACATTCGTGGGATATAAACATGATCTCCGATATTTGTCCCAAAAATTATGTCAGCTGCAATAACATGTTTTGCTAGCCTTATGACAATTAACCTAGTATCGTTACACAATCCTTGAGTTTGGTCTAAGTTCCTTAATAGCATTATAGGTGTTCCAATTTTGAGTTTGAGACAATGATTGGGTAAGTCAGATGTTGTCAATGAATTAAGAAATTAAGTTGTGAGTGAGCAAAAATGACAACTTTCAATGGTTTCGGATTTGTCAACTGAATCAGAGCTTAGATATTCCATTTGTTCACCTATCATTATTTTAGACATAAAAACGCAAATTCATCAACCAAAAATGTAAAATCCAGGAAAGTTGACTAAAAGATGAAAAACACAATAAGATAATTTAGTATATGATCACCTGATATCATTGTAAGCATATAATCATTAACTTGTTGTATTGTTTCATTTGTAGAAGCTAATATTGCTCTGGTTTGGAAGTATTCACGATCATTGTGATGATGACATAGATCTAGGAATGTAGAGCTAATTATACTATGAATATAATCATTATATTATGTGATTAATAGTTCCTGTGGAATTTCAATAGTAGCGTAGCCATCATTTTCATGTCCAATAATACCATCACCAATATCTATAATCCATTGTGCAAAAGCCGCAGTTTCTTCTTGATCTGTTGCTTGCATGTTGTTTTGTAAGCGCATGTTTTTTGTCAGTCTCAAGATCTGACAATGATCCCATAGATAAGAGGAATTAATTGTTGCGTTAACAATATCTGAGCGGCTGCCTCTTGGAATGACTGGCAGGATCTGCCGGAAATCTCCACCAAAGACCATTACTTTACCTCCAAATATTTTATTGTCCTTTGAGTTGTGTTTGATGATATCTCTAAGGCTGTGATCAAGTGCCTCAAAACAGAATTTGTGAGCCATGGGTGCTTCATCCCAAATGATCAGACTCGTCTGATTTAATATTTCAGCTAATTGAGTTCCTTGATGGATATTGCAAGTTGAGTCTTCAAAAACTGGAACTGGAATTTTGAATTTTGAATGTGTAATTCTACCTCCTGGCAATAACAGAGAAGCTATGCCGCTAGAAGCAACCATAATTACAATTTTATTGTCAGCTCTTAGTGAACTTGCAAGTGTTTTCCAAATGTATGTTTTTCCTGTACCTCCATATCCATAGAGAAAAAACATACCACCTTCATCTTTATTAACAGCTTCAACAATCTGGTTGTAAATTGATGCTTGTTTGTCTGGAATTATCGATATGTGGTGTTAGATTTAAAGAAAATTGAATCCAATTGAAGTACTAATTTCTAGATGAGAAAAGCTAAGAAGGAAATGGACATAATAATTTTCAGAGGCGTAAATTGCTTTGTAGTTAATATACCTGTCATATGAGAAAATAGATGTTCAAACTCTGATCTAAGTTCTTGATTGTTGTAATTGAGTTAAGCTAATATAAGGCTATTGTCTAGATAGGTTGGGCAATTCGCATCTTCTGGATATGACATTGAAGGATAGTCTCTAAGCGATCTTTGATTTGCTTGCAACAGTTGTTCAATTTCAAGCAAGACCAGATTTTGAAGAGTCTTATCATCAAGCTGTAATGCTAATACACAAAAGGGAAAAAAGTCAAATTATGTGTCGCATCAATATTCATTTGTGTCATGGGAAATTACCACTAACCTGGACTTGCTGATGATTTCTTATAATTATAGACAATGTCATCAGCCATCCAATGCCAAGTTTGGTCCCAAACTTGTTCAGGTTTGTTCATTGTTGCAGTTAAAAGTAACAACACAAATAGCTTTCTTATATAATGTGTTGAGCCCCAGTCTTTTGCTTCTTTGATTGCCTCAATGAATTCTTTATCATCTTGCAAAAACCCCATAGCAAAACATGCTTCTTTATATGTAGGATACTAAACATTATCAACTGTTCTTAAATCCTCAAATGAGGTAGGTCCTTTACAAACAGTAAGCATCATCCTCAAGTAAAATAATTCGCCTGTAATTGGTGGGACCCATAGTAATCTGCCAATGGTGTAGCCTTTCTTCCTAAGGTGCCAACATCTTTTCTTCTGATTGTATACAATCTTAGAAACAAATTCTGCATAAGTAAGATTTCTTCCTTCAACAGAATTTTGGTTGGTGTTCATCCATGAAATAAACTTTGAATCAGAGATACTTGGCTTAGACAATACATCATCAATATCATCATGGTCTTCGTAGAGAACACTATGTTGGCCTGGAAGATGGAAGTGCAATCTTTCAACAGCAGGTTTTCTGCCATGTATTGGAAACCCAAAGATTCTCCAAGTAGATTCACAGGGACATATGTATCTGTCGGGAAGATAGATGTAGCTGTTAAAACAATGATGGTCAGATAAATTAGAGATTAATTTTTAATAATACCTGCAATCTAGATATTCTTTGATCTCATCATTATGAGTGCTACCATTGTGAGTTCGATCATTATCATCATGAATCAAAATAGCAGTTACTCTATCATATCCCTTGTTGATGTACTTAAATAAATATTTGATAGAAGTGCTTTGGTTACACCATTCAATATTGATATGTGCTTGGTATTTTCTGAGCAATCTTGGACTGTAAGGTACAATATACCTGTTATCCATTATAACACCATTTTTCTCAATTGTGTGACCATTGTTTCTTCTATGGTAGACCGGAAAACCATCAGCATCTAAAACAGTATGCGGCTGGAACATTTTAGGATAGAAATGAATGCACTTGCCTTCTTTCATGCATGGAGATCCAGGGTTCGAAGTTCCACATGGGCCATGAACCATATGGTTTTTTACTAATGAATGCAGTTCTGGATCATCTTGTTGTGAAGGTATCTCTGTTGATATAATTTGATCAATTTCATCCGAGGATGGGTATTTGTTATCAGGATGTAAAAAAAGCAATAAATGGACATGCGGCTGCCCTCGTTTTTGAAATTCTATTGTATACATATATGCAATTCATTAGTAAGACTGTTAATAGACAGCAATTAAAGTTATTAGATATGGTTGTGTGCTTAATATTGACAGTGTAAAATAACAATCTGGCACATAATATAAATTCACCAAAGTTAGAATCAACTTACATGCAATAACTTTCCCTAGCATCTGATTCTTTGTCAGGTCCAGAAGCATTTGTTCATACTTTAATTTGAAGGCTCTGGAGATTATGTCTGGTCTATCTGTTGCTTTCAGATACAATGGATTCAACAATCTATGGATTTTAGGCCAGTTTGGATTGCAGGTTAAAGTAATAAACAGATTTGGGAAGCCCACATGGCTACATATGGCCATACCATCAAAATAAAGTTGATCCATATAGCGGGGACTGCCAAAAAGGTTGAAGGCAAAATGACTCTTTTACCTTTATTTAGGTCTTTCGTGCTTCCATCATCCAATGACTGTTGTAAGCTGCAAAACTTGTCAACTCGAAGTTTTTTTTTGTTGTTTCTGATGTAAGAAAGCCTTTCTAATTCATAGTATACCCCTCAACAACAAATTGTTGGAATGGTCTCCTAGAATTCAACAAAGTTTTTGACTCATTTGATATGTGTGGCGTCCCTAAATAATGATTGGTTCAATAGTAATAAATTAAATAGCATAAACCATGGGAAATTTTTTTTTCTTTTTCTCTTTTTTTTCGCACTGTTATTCATTTCACGGTAATTAAATTCAGAAGGAAAATTATCACTATAGAGTCCTAAATGGCCAGTTCACAACTCTATTCGGATTCATTTCTTTTTGATCACTCATAACTTCTAAACTATTTTGCTCTTTCAAAAATATACCAGCCATCATTTTAGGTCGTCACGTGAGAAATAATAAGATGTGGTCGGTAAACTCTTTTCAAATAAAGTTTGTTAACACTTCCTTTTCAAATAACAAGATTAAACATAATTATATTTATCATCTAAAACTGTCCAAAATGTGGGAGTTTGCAAAATAACATAGTGACATCCAGAGCAAAGGTAACAACTGTGGTGGCTTCAGCCACAATATATACAACCATTAAAATTTCTATACAATAGGTCTACCCACCCAAAAATCAAAAGAGTAAACCTAGCAGTCTGAACTAGATACACCCACCCACAAAAAGTATGTACACCTAGTCTAAGGAGCCGTCTGCTATGATGAAGAGTCATCACTATTCGCTGTCCCTCCAGGGCCGCTCTCCTCTGTAGAGTCTGCCTCAGATGCTGACATAACATCCTCTGGAGAATCAACATCAAGGAGTGGGTCTTCATCATCCTCAGGTAAGTCAAGGGCGTCCATAGCAGGTTCAGGAGGTAACTCCTCTAGGTCCTCTTCAAGATCCTCTTCAGAGGATGACACCTCTATCACTTGAACCGGCTCAACTAGTCGATATGGAGTAGGTGTAGGTAGTATCCACTCCATAGGTTGCTGAAGTGTGCGTGCGGGTTCCTCCGGATGTACTAATGAAGTAGCAGTGAGTCGAATTGTGCCACGGAATCGGCACTTCTCATTGCCTTCAAGGGTCTCCCAAACACCCTCTAGGCACTCCATCACAACACGATCATGGATCAACTGCACTGCCATCGCGATCTACAAGAGATAAAAGAAAGAGGGTAGACTCTTTCACAAGAAATCTAACTACACAGGTAACAATGTAATGCGTCCCATAACGGCTACGCATAGTCAGAATGTCTTTTTCAAGGGATTTCCTCTCTGGCAATCGATTACCAAAGTATGTAATCGATTACCAGTGCCCAAAAACGAATTACACAGCCTTTGCACCTTGGAAACTAAAAATTACACTGTGTAATCGATTACACATAAATGGTAATCGATTACCAGTAGCAGGTAACATTGTGTAATCGATTACACCCAACTGGTAATCGATTACCAGTGCCTTATCACCCTGTGTAATCGATTACACACCATTGGTAATCGATTACCAGAGGCCATTCAACATCCTGTCTCCATTTTTAAGCCCTGTAATCGATTACCCACGAATGGTAATCGATTACCAGAGGCTAATTTCCAGATACCACCCAAGATACATAGCTGGCCAGCTGCCACACAAGCTTCCTTGCTTCGTGGATTTTGTTCTTTTATTGGTTGACTGCCAAGAGCTCGCCTGCTTAGGTACGTCACAGGTTCTCACTGACTGACTATGCCCGGGTTGGGTCGGGATTAGTCAAGCTTAGTTTTGGGCAATAGCACCCCACCTGACGTCCCCAAGGTCTCCTGACCCCGCGACATATCTCCAGGTACCACTCTGTGGTCAACAAACAAAAGTAGGAAGACTGACTCTTCCACGCTTTCTCACATCAAGCTTATTGGATTATGGGGCACCCATCATATGTGGTACTAGGTGGC
The DNA here is from genome assembly GCF_004193775.1 of Glycine soja. Taxonomy (NCBI): domain Eukaryota; kingdom Viridiplantae; phylum Streptophyta; class Magnoliopsida; order Fabales; family Fabaceae; genus Glycine; species Glycine soja. The sequence goes on from NC_041011.1 coordinate 24,445,887, forward strand.
GATCGGGCGATGGCGCAAATCAACTCTCCCACTTCCACAAGTCAAGCATAAACACACCATCCCCAGTTGCCCACCTTTAAATTGAGCTCACGCACTCCTACGTAGCCCTTATTCTCGTTCCTCTCAGCACCGGGTCCCCATCAACCCCTCTAAGCTTCCACAATATCCAAACAATTCGATTTCATTTATCATGAAACTACCCTAAACCAAGAAAACAGAGTAGAGGCAGAAAACTCTGCCCAAAACTCATTCAAATTCCACAGTTTTCCCTACTCACATACCCTAGTAACATTCTCTTTGTTCCAATTCGTTAACCATTGGATTGCCTTGAAAATTTTACTGAAGGTTCCTAGTACAGAAATCTACATTTTGACCGTTGGGATCTGCTATAAAATATCTAGAACATGAGATGTACTACCTTTTCCGTAACTAGTGCTGCATAAGCATTTTTCTGCACATTTGGTCAAGTTTGCTGCACAATTTGACAGCTTTTGCTGCACAATTTGGCAGATTTCGAAATCCAACTTGCCCACATCCAATTTTACTCAAATTGGATCCTACAAGTCCTAAATCATGTATAAATCATATTTAAACCAAAAACAAACTTCAGACCAAGGCAAATCAAAATATAGGTATCCAAAACCCACCAATTTAGTGAATTCTCAAGGTTTGAAAAGTGAAAATGAGAATTGGGTAATTTTGGGGTAAACTCTCATCTCAATCAAGTCTATAACATTGATGTAGACTTGCTCAAACTGGTTTTAAGGTGAAAACTCCACCTATTCAAAATTTGACCTCTCAACACCCAATTTACCCTAGAAATGACTCTTTTCTTTCACATTTGTCACTCATTTTTCTCATTTGCTCTGCCCAAGCTTTCCTACAAGTCCTAATTGACATTCTAAACTAGAATCAATTCACTTTAGACTCCAATTTCCACTAACCCCAAATTTGGCTTTTCTAACCCTCAAAATCTCACATTTTTCCACTCACAACATTACCATTCTCACATTTAACCCTAAGTTAACTCTCCCCATCATCTCTACCAGTTTTCTATCAACATTTTCAGCATACATATATCACAAAGCATCATCATAAAACCCTAAATCAGCATGGGTAATTTTGCTCACATCAAACATGTCAAGTTTAGCATGATTTCAACAAATTCCTTCACAAATAACTACCCTAAGGCAATAACCTAGTAGAACTACCCATCATAGCTCCCAAAAACCCAACACCCAAGAATTTCAAGTGAGAAGAAGTATACCTGAAATTTGAAGCCCCACGAAGTAGAGGTGTGCTCCAAGACTCCGAAAATGGCTTCTCCTTGCAATTTTTGGTAGAAATGAGGAGGAATTTTGGAGCTTCAATGGAGGCTTGAATGGTGGAGAAGAAGAAGAGAAAAGCAACATGGAAAGAGGGAGAAGTTTCTGAAATTTTCTGAATGAAGAGAGAGAAGATTTGGGCTGTTTTTTAAAAAATGATTTTCTTTTCTTTTTCCTTTTCTTTTCTAAAAGCACTTGCCACATGTCCTCTTTTAAGTGGAGCAAAAGGGCCTACCTTTTTCCTTTGATTTGACTTCATACCCAACCACAAAGGAGAAAAATTTAGACCTTTTGGATGCTAAAATCCTGCCTCGGCTTGTGTGCCGCCTCTCTAGTTCTAGTTCCCCGCGTTTCTCTGCACCCGTCGGGGCCCGTTTTCAAAAGTAGGCAATATATATATATATATATATATATATATATCAAAATGCTTAGAATGAGACCCTGAGCGTGGTTCAGAGGTTGGTTTTGTTAAATTTTAAGTTGCATGCAAAACGATAATTTTTAGACTAGTTAATTGCGAATTAATCTATAACTGTCCAGTTATGGATTACTCTTCGTTAATTAGTCTAACCCGTGTATCTTTCCCCCAATGTACATACTTCTACCAAGAATATGTATATATATATATATATATATATATATATATATATATATAATTATTTAAAATGTAACACTTACAAAATTCCGGGTAGAAATTCTAGGATGTCATAATTTGCATTGTAGCCTGTAAGAAAACCACTCCCTCATTGTAAGACGATTTCTTTTCCTTTTCTTACCATCTGGTGCACTGCTATGTAGGATATCAGGTCTATATCCATCTTCCCCGTAAGGAAATAGGAGAGGGTATTGTAGAGCTAGCTAGCTAGAATGTAATTCATGGATCCTTTGTAATTGTCCATGTTGAGTTTCAATAATAATATCTCTTTTTGAATTTGCACCAAAATCGCCTACTATTAGTGCTGCAACTTCTGGAACAGTAGGTACATTATATGTACGACCATCTTTTTCACGATTAGCAATCAATTTCAACTTGATATTATCCACTTGACCATCTTGCAATCTATCTCTTGCCATCCTGAAAGATTTTGCATGCATGTTGTATTCATCCAGCATCTCACTAAGTTGTGAAACAATGTGCCCTTGAATTTGATTATGTGGACTGCTGAGAAAAGTAGACAATTATATATATGATGATTGCAAGATTATCAATGCAGAATAAACAATTGAAATCTGTTTAAATGTAACATTCTTCATGGATGTTGTGCATTTGCAATAATAACAATGAAAGAGTAACTACCTTATTGCATTAATCCTATTCTGCACTTCATTTTCTGTGTCAAAGATATACAATTGTGCAAATTTAGGTTCTTTCCCCGGCATTGGTAACATGCTACCTATTCTATGACATGGTTGACCTTGAATTCTTATTTTAGGAGGTCCTCTTGAATGATTAATTGATTTGTTGAACTTAATACCAGCAAAAGTAAAGGCAAACATCATGTTATATGTCCTTATGTTCTGTTGGTAATTTTTACTATCAGATGTATCATGATCATACAAAAGTTGGTAGAGATATTTAGGTGGATTTTGTAACAATGGAAGTTCAACTTTGCCACCTCCACAACATAAGTTGAATCTTGGATTTGTAGTTCTTTCACATTTTGAGATTCTTTCATCATACCACATATTTGCATTACAGTGGCTACACTACATGAGTTGGTCACCAAGTCAGAATACCCTGAAATTGTTTAATGACATATGGCAAAATGATGTTGGCTATTGAAAATGTTTTAGGAAAACATGTAAATTGGAACACGATAAACAAAAGCAGTTTTGTACAGTGCAAGGTATTCGAGGCTAAGCTAATAACATAGTGTTTATGAATATCAATTGTTACCTTCTCTATTAATTGCAGCCTCATTAACTGAGGACATATAGTTTTGATTTTCAGGTGAAGAAAATGAAGCAGAGCCTATGAAAATTGCATTTAGATCAGATTATAGCATGACAATCTTGAGATTTAATTTGATAAAGTAGATTTTGATTGGTACCTTGTGTTGATTCAGAACTCTCATCCTCTGATGAATCAGGAATATTAGCTAAAAAAGTGAATTAAATCTAAGTTTAGTGGAATCTATTTAATGTGGAATGGATTCCCATAATATTGAATGTAGCTTACAGCTTGGTTGTCTTTGTGTGAAAAAAAAATGTGGATATTGTATTATTAAATCAATAAACTAATTACAATTATTAATTGTAATTTGGAAGATAATATTTTGAATTGCTTACAATCAATATTCTGAGCCTGATAATTAACTTTGTGCTGCCTGATACCTTTTTTCTTTATCCTGGCTTGTGCTGGATCACTATGATTTCCATGTTGATGGTTATCCATGTTCTTGATGCTTGTTGTTAATCTTGACTGAGTTATAAAATTTTTAGTGATTTCTTGTTGGAATGTTACAATATATGGTAAATTAAAACTTCAGAAGTCCATGGACATGCAGAAAAGAAATGCTATTCCCACTCAGACCAAGACATAACTTGATTTGTTGACTAAAATGATCAATTCTGACAGCTGGTTAAATGGACCATACTTTCATAAAAATGATTAGACATGCATGTATAAGCATGATTATAGCCATGGTTTTGGCGGCTGCATTAAAACTTGAAAAGTAAGTAATAAACAATAAGCATAAGGAAAAATACTAAAATTATCAATGTTGACAGCTAATTAAATGGACCATATTTTGATAAAAATGATTAGACATGCATTTATAGCCATTGTTATACCCATGCTTTGGCGGCATCAATAAGAAATCTGATATGGAAAATGTTATGGATGGCAGAAGTAGGATGTGAACCTAAGGAGAAATTGTTTTTTACTTGTGTTATTAATCGTACATCATATTGAGAGATATGATGAAAGATGGAGTAAATTTATAAAATATCCGATTCTGCATTTGTCAAAGTTAGATCAAGGAAAACATGCCATCTAAAATAACAAATGACGCTAAACGATGATTGATAAATAAATAAATAGTTAATTACATATCATTGATGATCCAAGATCATGTTTCTGAAGACTCGAAAGCTGATACTTTTGTCTTGGTGTGTATATTCTGTTGTTAGAAAATTAATCAGACATGAATGCTGGTTTAGCTGTCATGGTGATCGATATTTCGTGATAATTATTTCTAACATTTTAGTTTGTTTCATGTGCATACTTTATGCTGAGACAATTAAGCATGTACACCTTAAAATCATATGCTTTAATGGCCCCCTAAAACTTTGATTGAAATTTAAGTTATCATCATTGTGAAGAACATGTTTTCTGAATTTTCTGTCTAGCAATCTATGATTTGTATTTCCAAATCTTACTTGTTCTATCTCTCGTGATATATTTGAATTCATAACATTTGCATAGGTATTGTATGAACTTTGAGAATTTGTGGAGTTTCTTGAAACATGCCTTTATAACCATTAATAAAACCATGCTTTGTCGATATTTATTTTAACAATTGAACAAATAAGGATTTTGAAATATAGTGCAATAGTTAAGGTGAGATCGCATAAACAATAGAACTAAAATCGCACAATACTTGGATACAAAATAAGGTTCAAATTTTAACAAAAGTTGTTATCAAAGTTTTAAAGGAACACCACGACAACAAAATTAAAGGTAGGAGCCAATTTACAATATGCAAATAGCAGGGCAAAAAAAATTGTTCAGCACAACTTGCAAGCAACCAAATGCACTAAATTGTGCCAAGTTTTTTTAATTTGTTGGATGAAAGTTGTGCAGGTGAAATTTGAGAGCTCCCTGCTTCATCATCACAATCTTGAAATGTCTGCCGCTTTGTAGGTGTCAATGGGAGCCCAAGCAGTTGATCATGGTCTGCTGTCACAGACATAGATTGCTGGATAAAACAAATAGCAATAAATAAGTTGAATACTAAGTTGAAAGTCGTGAAGTGTCAAAATGGAAGAGTTGCAAGAAATATCATATTAAAAGATGAGGGTCATGATCAAAACTCACAGATTCATGTTGGGTAGAATGATTGGAATCAAAGGCTGGGATATTGATTTTTGAAGATGTCTGAAAAAGACATACATTGATGGCAACAGAACCCATGCAAAACAAATAAGTATGGATAGAATACATAATTTTGACAATAGTTAATGTCAAATAACTTGCATTGAACAGTACCTCAGCATCAGCTAGCATATCCATCACAACATTTATTAAGCTTGAGTCAGTTGAACATTTCAAAACAGCAGAATTCCTGAACTTGGGTTGCACCTTTATCTTAAAAGCAAGTTCATAACCCAGCAGCTTATCAAGTGCTTGGGGTGAAGCAGTTAAATCAACATCACCATCCTTGTGCAAAGAGAATAATTGTATCACACTAACTAAAAATAACAAATCAAAGATAAAGAGTTACTTTTGAATCCAAAAACGTACTTCAATTTTAAGCTTATTAACTGCATTAGCTGATTGACCAATTAATTCACTACATTCACGGTCCCAAAGCAGGAATTTTGTGCTTTCATCTCCGTGGTTGATCATCACCTCAAGCCTATACCTGCTACCATATGTACCAACAGTGTAAAAAAGACAAAGGTATGAAGAATACATAACATTTTAAAAGATCGCAATGACCTAAGCACATCTTCCTTATTGTATTTGCCGCATGCACATGTGAAGGGCGCCATCTCTACATCACTTTTTTTATGGCACTGAATGCAAGTTGTATAACACCATGAATGATTGTCCATAACAATCCTAGTAATTGTGCCAACAGTTACACAAACAATTTCCTGTGTGAAACAGTATACACATCAAATGCTGAAAAAACTTGGGATGGTGGGGGGTAAAGAATTAAAATCTACAAGATGATTACTTCAGAGATGGTGTTAATCTCAGCAATAGTCTTTGCCTCAGCCTTTCCAAAGAATGATTCCTTTGATGATAATTGGATAGAACCTGAAAGTTGTGAACTGCCTTTACCATGGGATTTAAAAACTGACCGGGCCTGAATGCCCAACTCTGCAAGCCTACAAATATAGAATCAACAACAAAAGTAAGACAAAAAATGATCAACACATATTACATAGCACATTCAAAAAATACCGTTCATTGAATTCTTGAATCTCCATCACCGGTTGGTTAATAACTAACTTTGAAGCCTTGAAAGAATTGTTGATCGATGGCGGATAAGATCCTAAATCATTTAAAAAACAGAACGATAAGATGGAATAGCATAAACAGAAGAACCAATAAATTAAAGATAAGGATATACCCTGAGCTTCCTTTATTCTATCATGGGTCAATAGAACTGTAATTGGGCCATGACCTTCATGATCATCTAAGAACTTTAAAAACTGCAAGCAATAATCGTCCCACAAAGTGCAAGATAGCAATTGCTGGCTATCAGAAACAAATAGTTATGAGACAATCAGTTAATAATAATGTAATCATACCCACAACTTGACAAAGCATATGACACAAATTGTTACCAACTATCGAACTTTACCTCAAGTCCTTTAGTTTAAAGACTACCCTTCTACCTTTTCCTGAAACATGGCGAAAGACAACCTCCTCCACAACACCAATAACATCTAAAGCAAGTAGGAAAATCAAGGAATGTTATTTATTCCAAAAAGAGCACAACTTTGAAAATAAACTCAATTGCAAAAATATAAGTTAACATACCAACCAATAGCCCAGGTTCAAACTGGCTAGCCACAACATCCGCAAATCCAGCAAACCTATATTTTCTAAAAGGGAGGTCCTCTTGAACACACTGCCTTACAACAGTAACCCCAATAAACACCAATTTAAATTGGTGATCACAAACTCTGTACTGATCGTTGTTTTTTAGCACTTTACAATTGTGCATGACATAAGTACAATTTTCCTTGAAGTCCATCTTCCAAGACTTCAATTGGTCTTGTTTACAAACAACATGGATCTCATCACCCTGGATTGCGTTAAAGTTACAACACAATGGCCTGAACAATAAGTAATAAATCTGGAGAGAAAAAACAAAAAATTGAAGCATACATCAGAGTCCACAAAAACCATCCCAGCTTGCTCAGATTTGTTAGGTGTCCCAATAAACCATAGATCAGTGATCCTCACAGTAAGTTTAAGAGTTTCCTTTGAGCCATCGATGTTCTTTATCTTGTCTAGAGAACGTGCCATAATACTGGAAAAAAATGCAACAATGCCATTACCCAGTAGTTGGTTTTTCGTAGATAATCTTGTAAGGAAGAAGTTAACAACAAAACCACCATGAACAGAGAAACACAATAAGGTAACAAAAAAATCCAAAACCTCGTTCGGCACAGAAAAATGAAAAGCTAACATGCATGTAAGAAAACACACATGAAAACAGCACCAGAACAAAACAACAGAAGTAGCACGAACAGACAAACACGATAAGCTAACATGCAAACCAAACCTCGTCCAACACAGGAAAATGAAAAAATAACATGCATGTAACAAAACAAACATGAAAAGAACACCGAAACAAAAGCCAAAAAGCGAAAAGGTAACATGCATGTAAGAAAAGAGAAGGCAAAAAACGATAAGCTAACATGTAATGTAAGAAAACATACATCAAAACAGCACGAAAGAGAACCCAAACCTAGTTTGTATGTGGAAAGATGAAAAGCAAAAAACCCAAACTGAAGCATGACAGATAAAATGGAAGAGATTTTTAAAAAACCACGTAAAGAAGCAAACAGGAGCACATGCACAATCTCGAAAATCAAACACGTGTAAAAGGTACAATTTGGGAAATCAAACACGTGTAAGAAGCAGAAGAGTGGGAAATGAAAGGACTAAAAGACCAAAAAACCAAGGAAATGGACAAGTGTCACAACCTTAGGTAGGGGTATTTTAGAATTTTCTAGATACTTCTCTTTTATAGATAGTATATAGATATTGGATATTTTTCTTTGAGTTTCACAAACGGGCTAATATTGAAGATTGGCTGAAAATAATATGTAAGTATATATTTAAATCATTAGAGTTAAACTCATTGGATACATTCTTCGATTTTCATAAAAGGGCTAATTGAAAATTCCCTTTTTTTTTAAGATCGAAAATTCCCTAAAATGTTATAAAACAAAAAAGTTTAACAACCATAATAATCATTGAATATATTCTTTGAATTTAACAAAAGAGCTAGTTGAAAAATCTCAAAATAAAATAAAAGGGCTTACGAACCAGAATATAAATGAAAAAGCAATAAAAAACACTAGAAGGAGGACTTAAACTTCCAACCTTGTGGTTAAGGGCTACATGTTCTAACGAACTGAACAATTTCAGCTTAATTGATATATAGTATTACATTAGATAAATTTAAAACATTAGTTTCTGTTATAAAAAAAAGAATATTTTTTTATATTGAAAAAAAGAACATTATTTTAAACTGAGTGAGTTCTCATGTAGTATTATTATTTTAAATTAAGAGATCTCTTTTAGTCAGTTTAATCAGATATGTGAGTGTTATAAATAAATCTTTTGTTACTATATTTAATTCCTACAGATAAAAAAATAATTTTTCATCTATTATTATTATTATTATTATTATTATTATTATTATTATTTATTCGTTGTATTCTTAAAATTTGTGATGATATAAAAACAACAATATTTTAAATTACGGTTCATAAATAAATAAATATTAAGATACTATGTTGACTTATCAATTTATTTTTATCTTAAAAAACTGCTAAATTAGAGAATATTTATTTAAAATGGAAATTTGTCTTTTTATTTCTTTTCATTTCATAATTTTACTCTTAAATATATTTTTAATATTTTGGGCATGATATAATTGTGAATAATTACTATATTTAGTCTTTAACCAGAGGCGATGGTCGGTTGACCACAATCAAGGTGAATGGTTGTTTAGGGTTCTATTTTTAGAGGGATATTAAAATTTTCATTGGCTTAAATATATTTTTTATACCTTATTTTTTTTAGTTTATTATTTGATATTTTTAAAATTTTGCTTTTGATATCTATCATTAGTCTTGATTTAGTAAGTGATAGCGTGATTAAGTAAGTGATAGCATGACAATCTAATAGAGTATTACATCATCATTTAAGTTGTGATGATATAACCAATTAACAAAGTATCATATCATCACTTAACAGACTTAAATAAAATAAGTAAAAGTTAAAAAAAGTGAAGTTTTAAAATAAAAAATATTTTTTTTGGTAGTGAACTAAAAAAAATAATATATTACAAGTATGAAAAACATATTTGAACAATTTTTTTATTTAGTCTATATAAATATTAAAATAAAATTTTATATAATTTTACAATGTAGTAATGCTAAATTGCTAATGTGGGCGTGAAGAAATGTTTTTGTTTAGTTGGGATGCAAAAGGATTAAGTAAAAACATAAAAGAAAATAATAAAAGTTGTACATTTTCTAAAACATGATAATTCATGGTCTTGATGAAGGTGAAATTTTATTCGAAGAGTTAAAAGTTGCTAGAGAGGTTTTCATAATTAGATCAAAATTAAACCTTTTTTTGTGAATACAAAATTAAACTTTATAATATCAAGTTCTTTTAATTAAGACATTTAATTGATTTCTTAATTCATGTACAATTTCTTTTTCAAAAATAAAAATTAATGTACAACTTAAAAAATAATATTAACTTTTTTTTGAAAGACAGAATAATGTTAACAATTCATGTTATTATTGCATTTATTAAAAATAGTTTATCAAAATTGATAATGTTAAAATTATATTTGTAATTTATTATGTCATAAAGTAGATTGAATATGCTTTGATTTTATTTTTATATCGAAAATGATCTTTTAAAGAAATTTGATTAAGAATAAATTATTAATAATCTTTGCAATGAAAAGAAGAACAATAGTATTTAAATGATTATAGGAGCATAACTTTTTCAATTTCCATAGGATACTAAAAATCTTCAATTTGCATAGGACACTAAAGATCTCAAGACTGAATATATATATCTAGACGTTTCACATTTTAAATTTTAAATATGTAATTATTTTATTTTAAACACCTAGATGAAGATCATTATTATCTATAATGATTCTATCTGTTTTAAGTATGATTATTTCCAATAAAAAATATTCGTAGTCTGTAAAAAAATATTATATTTAAGTTTAAATATAATTTTAATTTTCTTATTTTGATGAATCCACAATGTCATTTTCTTGTTTTAAATAGTGACATACGGTCAAATTATAATTTTGATTTTATCGTTAATTTTGTTTAATAATTTTTATTTCTTTTATTTATATTCGATTGAACCTTATATAGTTATATCTAACATGATATTCTCCTTTAAAAAATACATAATATTCATTTATGGTATCATTAATAAATTATTTAATTAAAATTTAAGAAATAAATTTTTGTAAAATTAAAAATTGAATCAAAATTATAATTTTTTTTAAAAAATTATGTTGTTAGTTAATATTTTTTTTTAAAAAATAGAAAAATAAAATTTTGAAATAAGTGACCAAAATTACATATATGACAAAATAGAAGACAAAACGTTTTTATATGAAAACTAGGGCAACTCTAAATTTTTTAAATAATAAAAATAAATAGAAGTTAAATATAATTAATAAAAAATGCAGAATAAGAAAATAATAATATAAAAATAATGAGAAGTTAATATAAATTAAAAGAAAAATTTTAAATGTAAGAAATAATTTAAGAATAAAATTATTCAATCAAATATATACATAATTAATTTTCATTATTAATAGTTATACATAATCATCCGAAAAATTACCGATTAAAATACAACACCAAAATTAATGAAAAACATGAATATTTGTCTCCTCTCTTTTAGTATTGTGCCCTTTCTCATTTCTCAGTGGCGGTTCTTTCGTTCTCCGTTGGGTGTTTTCCTCACATGAAACACCTCCTGCAATTCGTGTCTACCACCTCCAATCTCACCAGGTTTCTCTTTTGCCGTGCCTCTTCTCCATTCTCCACTTTCAAATCCACGCAAGTTAAAAAGAAAATTGCATATTATTCTGTGTACTTTTACTGGAAAGGTTACATTTTTAATTTTCCTTGTTTTAATTGATTTTTAAAATAAAGTTAAAATATTGCACCATACTTGTTGGAACAAATTAATCGAATCTAAATTCATCTGGGGTACCTGAACTGACTAAGAATGTTGTAGCTTTGCAGTGTTTCAGAAGCATTTGAATGCCAAGACATTGGTTTGTCCAACTGTGAAAGCAATGGGGTCTAAAAGACCATTTTCAAATTCATCAAAACCCTCGTCACCATTTGTTGAGGACAAGAAGAATGTGAAGCTTAAAGGGTTGGAAGCCAGCCTTGGTTCCAAGAAGCTTATTGTTGAGGTCTAATGATGTTTCAGTAACATTGTCATTGTTATATAGTATATACCTTTGAGTATTGGAAATCTTGTTTTTTGGGTTTTCACTATACATTGATAATGTAGGAGAATGATGTTAATAGCTATTCGATTGAGCTTGAGAGATTAAGAAATGACCCAACAATAGTAGACACGGTGACTGTTCAGGAACTCCGGAAAACCTTGAAGTAAGGAGATGTGTATTTTCCTTACCAAGTGGCTATCTATTGTTTTAGTTTTAGTAATATACAATATTGTTGATGTTATATATCTTGGGACTGGTTTGAATTCTCAGGAGATTTAACGTCCCTGCCAAAGGTCGTAAAGATGATATTTTGTCTGCCTGGAAGAGTTTCGTGGGCAGTAACATGTGTGGTATACATTCTCTTAGCATTATCTCAGCTTTTAATGCTTCTGGGGGAAGGAGGGAAATGAAGAGTTTTAGTTTTTGTTTCGACATCAATTATTGTCTCCAAACAGTCTCTTCCTTTACTTCTTAACCTTAGTGTTGCTGTTTAGAAACAAGCTCAAACTGTGTAATTCTAATGGTTAGAAGGTATGTTCATGTGCAGAACTAGATTCTCATGCACAAGAAAAAAAATGGCCATTGATTTCTTCTGAAAATGCATCTGTAGAAGTGGAGGCTAAAAAAGTATTGGATGAAGACCATATTGAAAATGTCAATGAAAATCCAGAGATATCTGAACTTAACCAGGCTAAGAGAAGGTTAAAACAATCAGAATCTGAGAGAAAAACTATCAAAGTGACAACAAAGAAGAAAGTTTCATTGAAATCAGACGAGGATTCAGGTACCGCTGTAGAATATATATAGTTGTTAACATTACTCAAATTTTACTTTTAACACCTTTTTCTGAATTGTCAATTGACTCAATTATGGTTCAAAGGCCACTCATTTAACTAAGGATCAATCATCAATATTATATGGGTTTTTATTTCCAGATTTTAAGCCTTCCAGGGCAAAGAGAAAAGTATCTTCAGATGTTGCTAGCATTGTTGTACAGTCAGAGGAAATCAGTACAGCTACTATTCAAACTGAACCATGGACAGTTCTTGCCCACAAGAAGCCTCAAAAAGGTTGGATTGCTTATAATCCTAGAACTATGAGACCCCCACCTCTTGCTCAGGATACAAAATTTGTCAAGCTTTTGTCATGGAATGCCAATGGATTGAGAGCATTGCTAAAATTAGAAGGATTCTCAGCACTTCAACTTGCCCAAAGGGAAGACTTTGATGTATTGTGTTTGCAATAGACTAAACTGCAGGTAGAATATTGACTATCATTTTATGCCTAGAGTTATATTTTCCAATAGTCCTCAGTTTCAGTTTTGTTAGACACGTATTAAGAATAATTGCAAAGTTGGTTCTTTTTTCTTTTGTATTTGTGCTAGTTTATAACTGCTTCTTTGTGTTACATTGTAGTAAAGTTATGTAAAATTCTGATGGTTGCTGAAGAATTATGCTAAGAATTATAGAGAATAGCAAAGAATGTATATCTGAAAATTGTGAAAAATGTGAATCGCGAGAAGCTATTCCTAACAGCCATACATGCTGCCTTTTATTATCTATCAACCATGATGAAGATGTTTGTATGAAAATCCATGGTGCTCATGTTCTCTCCTATTTATAAATGCTCTGGTTTACCTACAGGAGAAGGATATTGAGGAAATCAAACACCATCTAATAGATGGCTATGATAACAGCTTTTGGACATTTAGTGTTTCTAAGCTTGGTTATTCTGGAACAGCAATTATCTCAAGGGTATGTTGACTGTGTTCAGCCTGCCTCTTCATACTTAATGGAAACTTTTAACACATAATATTAAATTATGTTTTCTACATGTTATAATTATGTGTATCTTTTGATAGATTTTATGTTGCTTAGCTTACTTAGTTTCCTGCTTATCTTGTTCTAGAAGATAGCAGTATGACTTGTCTTGTCAAGCTGTCTCTTTCCCCCTTGATGTATATAAATATGTTATTTTGAATTTAATAAAGCCAAGCTAGTGTGAAAACAGTTTTTCCACACATAAGTCACAGCTTCAAGTTGGTACCAGAGCGGGTCGTATTCACCGCCGTCTGCGCCGCCGTTCACCGCCGGCCGTCTTCACTCTGGCCACCATTTCGGCCGGAGATTGCAGGGTTTGGTGCTCCTCAAAGAGCGCAACCCAACCCAACTAGTTGCCTGACCGGAAACCTCTCCACGCGCCGCCACGCGCAGTTCCCGTTCGTGCCAAACACCGGCGCGTGACCACCACGCGCCGCCTTCCCGTGGCCGGAATCACGCGCGTCCTGTGCCGGCCGGCTCGTCGGACTCTCCTGAGTCCATATCAGTCATCGGTTTTCAGTTTCGGCACCTCGTTGGTTGATCTTGTGTCTTCCTCTTCTCTTCTTTAGTGTTTCTTTGATCCGTGAGCGAAAATGACCTCGTCTGGCCTAGTGCTTTCTTTTTCTGGAACCCCCACAATCACAACAGCAAAGCTCAATTGGAAAAATTACTTATCCTGGTCTGCTTCAGTGGAACTTTGGTTTCTTGGGCAAGGGCACCATGATCATCTTGAAAAAGGCGCTGAGGCAGTTCCAAATGATAAAAGACCCGAGTGGGAAAAGCTAGATTATCAGCTTTGTGCCGTCCTATGGCAGTCAGTTGAGGCGGATGTTTTGGAGATTCTCAGATCGTTTAAAACATGCTGTTCATTTTGGAAAAAGGCTCGAGAAATCTTTGCTAATGATATTCAGAGTTTGTTTGATGCAACCATGAAGGTTACAGCTCTCAAGCAAACCAATCATGATATGATTGCACACATACGTAAGGCTCGGGCTGCAGTGGAAGAGCTGAAGAGGTTCCTTGTGGCTGAATCGCTGGAGGAAGTAAATAGGAAGCTGGATAAGTTCTGTATGGTTCTTATCTTGAGGAGTCTACATTCAGACTTTGATCATGTACGTGATCAAGTCCTAGCTGGAGATCAAGTTCCATTGATGGACTCTCTCATCACTAGGCTGCTTCGTGTGCCTCATGCACTGAAAGAAGAAAATCCAGCTGAGCTAATGGAAACATCAGTCATGGTTTCACCTCGGGGGAGAGGGGGAGGACGAAACAGTAGAGGAGGTCGTGGAGGAAGAGGTGGACGTCCTCAATGCACATATTGCAAGAGGATGGACCACACTCAAGAGAATTGTTACTCCCTGCATGGCTTCCCTGGCAAAGTAGCTCAGGTAACTCAGACAGAAAAACCAGAGTCTAAGTTCTCTGATAAAGAATATCAGGAGTATCTGAAGCTGAAATCCGAGAAATCCAGCAGCCAGGCTTCATCTTCCTCTGTACCATGTTATTCAACAGCATGCATTTCTCAATCTGTTGACGGTCCCAGTCCTTGGATACTTGATTCAGGTGCCTCTGATCATATTTCTGGTAACAGGTCCTCCTTTACATCCATTTCTTTTCCAAAAATTCTTCATCTTGTTACTATAACTAATGGTTCCAAAGTTGCAGCTCAAGGGAGTGGTCAAGTATCTTTATCTTCCTCAATGAAGCTGGATTCTGTCTTGTTTATTCCACAATGTCTCTATAATTTAATTTCATTGAGTCAGCTAACTCGTTCATTGAATTGTTCAGTAACCTTTACCGCTAATTCTTTTGTTATCCAAGAACATGGCACGGGTCGACTGATTGGAGAAGGACGTGAATCTCGAGGACTTTACTACTTGAAGTCCAACTTTTCTGTCTCTTGTTTAGCAACTTCAAATCCCAAACTTTTGCATGATCGTCTAGGTCACCCAAGTCTACCAAAACTAAAATTGATGGTCCCTAGTCTGAAGAATCTTCGAGTCTTAGAATGTGAATCTTGTCAACTAGGAAAGCATGTTAGGTCATCTTTTCCACAAACTGTTCAAAGATGTAATTCAGCTTTCTCTATCATTTATTATGATATTTGGGGACCAAGCTGTGTTACATCTTTTGATTTTCGATATTTTGTAACTTTCATTGATGAATTTTCTAGATGTACTTGGGTCTATTTAATGAAAGACAGATTTGAACTTTTGCCTATCTTCATGTCCTTCCTCAATGAAATTGAAAACCAATTTGGAAAAACAAGTAAGATTTTCAGAAGTGATAATGCCAAAGAGTATTTCTCTCATGATTTCTCTTCTTTTTTATCTTCAAAAGGAATTCTACATCAATCTACATGTCCCCATACACCACAACAAAATGGTATAGCAGAAAGGAAAAATCGTCATCTCCTTGACACCGCACGATCACTAATGTTAGCCTCTCATGTTCCTACACACCATTGGGGGGATGCGATGCTTACTGCTTGTTTCTTAATTAACAGAATGCCTTCCTCTTTCCTTGAGAATCAAATTCCTCACTCAGTCATTTTTCCTCATGACCATTTATTCCATGTTCCACCTAAAGTGTTTGGCTGCACATGTTTTGTCCATGATCTCTCCCCTAGTTTAGATAAACTTTCTGCCTGAGCAATCAAGTGTGTCTTTTTAGGTTATTCTCGTCTTCAAAAGGGTTACAAATGCTACTCTCCGTCTACCCGACGATACTATATGTCTGCAGATGTAACTTTCTTTCAAGACACACCCTTCTTTCCATCATCTACGGATCATTTTTCTTCCATTCAGGATGTTCTTCCGATTCCCTCTCCATGTCCTCTAGGTACTTCAAACCAAGATGTCAGTGAAGTTCCATCTTCTCCACCACATCCACCTGAAGTTGCTCCTCCACCACTTCCACCTGAAGTTGCTCTTCCACCACTTCTTACATATCAACGCAGGATACAGCAAGTTGGTTCTACAGTATCTGAAGCTTCTCCTTCGGATTCTCATCCTTCTTCAATCAATCCTCAAGCCATGGATCCTGCTCCTTCTCATCCCTCTGATTCAGACTGGCCCATTGCCATCCGCAAAGGTACTAGATCCTCTCGTAATCCTCATCCTATCTATAACTTTCTAAGCTATCATCGTTTGTCTCCTTCATATTCTTCCTTTGTTTTCTCTCTATCTTCGCATTCTATTCCTTCTAATATTCATGAGGCACTAAGTCATCCTGGATGGCGACAGACTATGATTGATGAAATGCAGGCTCTTGAACATAGTGGTACTTGGGAACTTGTTCCCCTTCCACCTGGCAAGAAGGCTGTGGGTTGCAGATGGGTTTATGCAGTTAAAGTTGGGCTTAATGGTGAGATTGATCGACTTAAGGCTCGCTTAGTGACTAAAGGTTATACTCAGGTATATGGCCTTGTTTATTGTGACACTTTCTCTCTAGTCGCTAAGATCACTACTGTCCGTTTGTTTCTTGCTATGGCTGCCATGCGTCATTGGCCCCTCCATCAGCTTGATATTAAAAATGCATTCCTTCATGGTGACCTTGAGGAAGAGATCTATATGGAGCAACCTCCTGGGTTTGTTGCTCAGGGGGAGTATGGTTTTGTGTGTAAGCTGCATCGATCCCTCTATGGGTTGAAGCAATCCCCTCGGGCTTGGTTTGGTAAATTCAGTCATATTGTTCAACTCTTTGGGTTGAAACGAAGTGAAGCTGATCATTCTGTTTTTTATTGTCATTCATCCCCTGGGAAATGTGTTTATTTGATAGTATATGTCGATGATATAATGATTACAGGGAATAATGCTACTAAGATTGTCCAACTAAAGGAGCACTTATTCAGTCATTTTCAAACCAAAGACCTAGGGTATTTGAAGTACTTCCTTGGTATTGAGGTGGCTCAATCAGGAGATGGTGTTGTGATCTCACAGAGAAAGTATGCTCTTGACATTTTGGAGGAGATAGGCATGCAGAATTGTAGACCTGTTGATAGCCCTATGGATCCGAATCTGAAGCTCATGGAAGATCAAAGTGAAATCTATCATGACCCCGAAAGATATAGGAGACTTGTGGGAAAACTAATTTATCTCACCATTATCAGACCTGATATTTCCTTTGCTGTTGGAGTGGTAAGCCAATTTATGCAAAATCCTCGTGTTGATCATTGGAATGCTGTTACACGTATTCTTAGATACATAAAGAGAGCTCCGGGACAAGGATTGCTTTATGAAGACAAAGGTAACACACAAATATCTGGATATTGTGATGCGGACTGGGCTGGATGTCCCATGGATAGGAGATCCACATCAGGATACTGTGTCTCCATTGGAGGAAATGTTATCTCTTGGAAAAGTAAGAAGCAAGCTGTTGTTGCTCGATCTAGTGCAGAGGCTGAATACAGATCTATGGCTATGGTTACATGTGAACTTATGTGGGTTAAACAAATTCTTGAAGAGTTGAAATTCTGCAAAGTGGAACAAATGAAGTTATATTGTGATAATCAGGCTGCTCTTCACATCGCTTCAAACCTAGTTTTCCATGAGAGGACCAAGCATATAGAGATTGACTGTCACTTTATTCGGGAGAAGCTATTGTCCAAAGAGATTGCCACTGAGTTCATTAATTCTAATGATCAGCCAGCTGATATTTTGACTAAGTCCTTAAGGGGGCCTAGGATTCAGTTTATATGTTCCAAGCTTGGTGCATATGAATTATATGCTCCAGCTTGAGGGGGAGTGTTATAATTATGTGTATCTTTTGATAGATTTTATGCTACTTAGCTTACTTAGTTTCCTGCTTATCTTGTTCTAGAAGACAGTAGTATGACTTGTCTTGTCAAGCTGTCTCTTTCCCCCTTGATGTATATAAATATGTTATTTTGAATTTAATAAAGCCAAGCTAGTGTGAGAACAGTTTTTCCACACATAAGTCACAGCTTCAAGTCTACATTTAGAAGAAAAAGCTGTTTATAGAATATAGTAGTGAATATTTCTTGTACGATATACTCATGCTAAATTTTGTGGAAACTTAATGTTTAAGGCTGCATGTTTTTATGTGATGATGTGTTGTACACATTTTTTTAGTTAAATTTTTGGCAATGAGATTAATGATAATGGAAAAACAATGATTTTGTACGTAATTGAGTTGAAGCCCTTGCTTCCTACTTTACTAATATTCTTTTTCAACCAAGCTAAATACTAATTACATTTTTTCATACTGGCTGTGAGTTAAAGTCCTCTAAAGGAAGTCACTACCAACCATGAACGACAGCAATACTAACCTGATACAAGAGGCAATTGCCCAATGGGAAATGGCAAAAGATTTGGGAATGACATGTGAAGCAGAGGACTAAAAAATCATTGACAAAATCACGTCAATGGAGCTTAGAGACAGGAAGAAGGCAGAAGCAATGGGAAAGAGATCCACCCCACCATGAATATTCTATCCTACAACATAAGAGGGCTGGGGAGAGGGGTGAAGTGGCCAGCAATCAGAAAATTAATAACACAAAATCAAGTCGACTTGCTGTGCATACAGGAAACCAAAAAAGAAAAGATAGAAAGAGCATTATGTCAAGCTTTATGGGGAGACACAACTCTGAGTTGGGAAATATACCCTGCCATAAACTCAGCTGGAGGATTGCTGTGTATATGGAATGACAGCATGTTCAAGGTAGAGAGGAGAGTCACAGGCAGGGGCTTCATTTTACTAGAGGGGATGTGGACTCAAGAGATGCAGAAAACATTTATTGTGAACGTATACTCACCATGTGATGTTGTTGGCAGAAGAGCACTATGGGCATCTATCAGGCAGCTTAAACAACTCCAAACAGGTGGAATCTGGTGTATCTTGGGGGATTTTAACAGCATTAGGCATCTGGCAGAGAGAATGACCACGTCACAAAGACAGGGGGACCCTAACAGTAAGTTAGAGTTCAACGACTGGATATCGGCATTAGAGGTTGAAGAAGTGCCATGTCTGGGCAGAAAATTCACTTGGATTCGACCAAATGGGACTGCAAAAAGTAAGTTGGACAGGTTCCTTGTTTTCGATGATTGGATGTCTAAATGGCCGGGTAGCACGCAATATATCTTGGATAGAAACTTCTCCGATCACTACCCTATCCTACTCAGAGCAAAAATTGTTGACTGGGGACCCAAACCTTTTAGGGTTCTAGACTGTTGGTTGAAGGATAAGACATTTCAAAATATAGTCATTGGCAGCTGGTCGAGCACACAACTAATGGGATGGGGGGGCTACTCGCTGAAACAAAAGCTTAAGAAGCTCAAGGAAAGGATGAAGAGATGGAATAAAGAGCAATTTGGAGATACAGCTAAGAAGGTGCAACAGCTTCACAATGAGTTAAATAATCTGGAAGCTGCCAGCCTTGACAGACAATTGACCCCCCTCGAGTTATCCTCTCGTAAAAAGATACAGGAGAATTTGTGGACTGCAACCCAAGCACATGAGTCCTTGCTAAGACAAAAGGCAAGGACAAAATGGATGAAGGAGGGGTACTGCAATTCAAGATATTTCCACAAGCTCATCAATTATAATCGTAGACAAAATGCAGTAAAAGGTGTGCGGATTGATGGGTCATGGGTTGAAGAACCAAACAGTGTGAAAGAGGCAGCCCACAATTTTTTCCAACTCAGATTTACTGAACCTGACTATGACAGACCAGTAATTAATGGGACTACATTTCGCGGATTAGGGCAGCAGCAAAATCAGTTGCTGGTGGCACGGTTTCAGGAGGAAGAAATAAAGGCAGCCGTATGGGAATGTGGTAGTGATAAAAGCCTTGGACTGGATGGCCTAAATTTTAAGTTCATTAAACACTTCTGGGAGCTGTTAAAACCTGATATCAGCTGCTTCCTTGATGAATTTCATGTCAATGGTCATTTCCCAAAGGGATGCAATGCATCTTTCATCGCCCTAATCTCCAAGATCAAAGATCCACATCTCTCAATGAGTACAGGTCTATTTCACTAATAGGCTGTATCTATAAGATTGTGGCCAAGATCTTGGCAAACAGATTGAAAAAGGTGCTCCCCGACATCATTGATGAGAGACAGATGACTTTCATAAAAGGAAGACATTTGCTGCATGCTGTACTGACTGCTAATGAGGTGGTGGAGGAGGCAAAAAGGTGCAAAAAACCTTGCCTAGTGTTTAAGGTAGACTATGAAAAGGCCCACGACTCTGTCTCATGGAGTTTCCTAATTTATATGATGCGGAGGCTGGGTTTTTGCCCAAAATGGATACAATGGATTTCGGGATGTCTTCATTCAGCATCGATGTCTATTTTGGTTAATGGAAGCCCCACCAATGAATTTAATCCACAAAGAGGCCTTAGGCAAGAGGACCCACTTGCCCCCTTGTTATTCAACATTGTTGCAGAAGGCCTAAGCGGCTTGATGAGGAAGGCTGTGAATAAAAAACACTTTAGTAGTTTTCTAGTGGGGAAGAATAAGGAGCCTGTTAGCATCTTGCAATATGCTGAGGATACCATCTTCTTTGGGGAGGCCACAATAGAAAATGTGAAGGCTGTAAAGACAATTCTCAGGTGTTTTGAGCTAGCTTCAGGACTTAAAATTAACTTTACAAAAAGCAGGTGTGGGGCAATCTACAAATCTGAACAATGGTGCAAGAAGGCTGCTGATTTCCTAAATTGCCGCATGTTGCCTATGCCTTTCACCTATCTTGGTATTCCAATTGCTATAAACCCAAACCGTAGGGAGATCTGGGATCCTATCATTAGGAAGTGTGAGACAAAATTGACTAGATGGAAACAAAGACACATTTCTTTGGGAGGGAGAGTCACTCTTATAAATGCAGTCCTAACAGCGCTTCCAATTTATTTCTTTTCATTTTTCAGGGTTCCCCAAAAAATAATAGAGAAGCTGGTCAACATTCAACGTAGATTCCTATGGGACGGTGGTTCGGAGCAAAAGAAAATTGCGTGGGTCAATTGAGAAATCGTATGTCTCCCAAAAGATAAAGGAGGTTTAGGCATAAAAGACTTGCGGATGTTCAACACAGCATTATTAGGAAAGTGGAGATGGGAAATATTTCAACACAATGTAGAGCTGTGGACCAGAATATTACTCTCTAAGTATGGTGGGTGGAGAAATTTAGATGGCCATAGAAGAAGCTGTTACCATTCACACTGGTGGAAGGATCTTCAGCTGCTTAATCAACAACAACAGACAATAGCACTCAAAAGGCAAATAGAATGGAGGGTGGGCTGCGGAGACAAGATCAAATTTTGGGAAGACACATGGACAGCCGATGATAGACCATTAATGGTAAAATATGCCAGTCTGTACCAAATTTCCAATCAACAACAGCAAACAATCAGTCTTATGGGGAGTCACAATGATGAAGGATGGGAATGGAACTTTAGTTGGAGGAGAAACCTATTTGACAATGAAGCTACAATGGCTGCAGAATTCATACAGGAAACTGCAGTGCTAACAGTACAGCAGCAAGGAGCAGATTCATGGGTTTGGAAGGCTGATCCGAGTGGAAATTATTCGACAAAATCAGCATATGACATACTGCTGGAGGCAAAAAGGGGGGAGACAGATGACGGGCCTTTTGTGGAACTGTGGAAACTTAGGATACCACCTAAAACAGCAACATTTGCATGGAGGCTCATTAGAGACAGGTTACCAACAAAGGCTAACCATAGAAGGAGACAAGTGGAATTAACAGACTCAAGGTGCCCACTGTGCAATAATATGGAGGAGAATGCAGCACACCTTTTCTTCAATTGCAGCAAAACAATCCCCTCTGGTGGGAATCATTATCTTGGGTGAAAACAAAGGCTACTTTCCCACAGAACCCAAAGGAACACTTTTTGCAGCACACCATTGGGAACGCTGGTGGTACCAAGGCTACAAGATGGAAGTGCTGGTGGGTAGCCCTCACATGGACCATATGGCATCACAGAAATAAGACAGTATTTGAGAACCAGACCTTCATCACAAGTAAAGTGCTGGATGATGCACTTCTCCTACTATGGTCATGGCTGAGGGCCATGGAGAAAGATTTTACACTGCACTACAATCAGTGGTCCTCTCAGCTGAGAGAAACCTTTGGGTAAATAGGACAGGAGGGTAGTGGCTAGGATTCTCTGTAGTAGACGTATGTCTGGTGTAATCCTAGGATTGGGCTTAGCTGGTCCTTAATATGAACCTTACGAAAGTATTAGGGTCCAATTGTGTATACCTTCAACATGTTTTTTTGGAAGGCAGAAAATATAATTTATTAATAAGAAGCACAGAAGTACCAGAGGTACTGGTGAAATATGAACAAATACAAGACACCTATGGTGCCACCCTCCAAAAACAAAGAAAAAAACCCAACCAGGACCCCACCAAAGAAGATAAAGGTACCCAACCCAGATTAACCAAAAGACTCCGCAAGATTGGAAGACCAATGGTTAAAAGGAGTGTTGAAATCTTTCTCTCTAACTTTTAGCCAGGACCAAGCTAGGAATAAAGCATCATCCATCACTTTGGATGAGTCAAAAGGATTGCCCTGGAAAATCAATAGATTCCTATGCTGCCATATAGAACTAGTTAATGCAATCCACCATCCACTGTGTTGCTGTCACCTTCCTTGAGCCACTTAGCCCTTGATTTCTGTCTCAAAAGGGATTCATAGGCATTTGAGACATCCCACAGGTCTTGCTGGATGGATTTCTTAGCCTTAAGCTCATCATCAGACAAAGTTCTATCAGAGGCTATGGTTTCCATGTCATTTAACTTCTGCCTCAGGTTCTGGATTTTCTTGATATTAATATCCCCATTCTCTTTGCTCCACTGCTTTATAGTGGATTTTAAATTCCTCAGCTTGTTTTTAAGCATGATTCCCTCCCAACCACCCTGCTGATCTTTGCTCCAAGCTTCCTTCACCATTCTTTGATAACCTTTATGATTGAGCCACCAATCGACCACCCGAAAGGGCTTAGGACCCCAGTCCACCATCTCTGTTTTCAAGATGATTGGACAATGGTCTGAAAAATCCCTTTGGATGACATGCTGAGAGCTTTCAGGCCAATGAGATAACCACTGCTCTGAAACCAGAAACCTGTCAAGTCTACTCTTCACATTGCCATTGGGCCTAAACCAAGTAAACATGCTACCAAAGCATTTAATTTCCAGAAGCTCCATGTCAGATATCCAGTCATTGAAATCAGAGATGTCATAAGTGCCAACATTCCTTTGGGATGAACCAATTCTTTCCTCCTGACTTCTGATGCTATTAAAATCCCCAAGGAAACACCATAGTCCATCAGGGTTAGAAACCTTTAACTACCTCAACTCATCCCACATAACACTCTTCCCAGCTAGGTCACACGGGGCATATACATTAACAATGAACATCCTCTGATTATCCTTAGCCCACCTCCCATCAAGCATTAAGAAATTTCTTCCTTTCACCCTCCTATCCACCTCAAAAACTGAGTTGTTCCACATGCAAAGCAGACCACCAGATGTCTGGACTGAGGGAACACTATCCCAAGAGGCAGTAGAGTCCCCCCACAAGGACTGGCAAATAAGCTTATTAAAATTCTCCTTTTTTGTTTCCTGTATACACACAAGATCCACCTTGTGTTTTAAGTTGAGCCTCCTAATGGCAGCCCACTTAATCCCCCTGCCTAATCCTCTGCAGTTATAGGAGAGGATTATCGTGATTGATGATTTTTAATTCCCATCTTAGCTGCCATGTTGTTATGTCTCTTCTCCATATCTAACATCATGCCCATGACCTGCTGAATATATTCCCTATAGGTCAGACCCATGTCTTTTACTAGAGCACATTGCTTTTCCATATTATCTTGCTTCTCCATTTCTAAAGTTCCTTTAGCTACATCTGCCTTCCCACTCTCTTAGGCCTCATTCTTTTTACACCATCTTTTCCTTGAGTAAACCTGCAGTGCACCAGCTGGCTCCTGTTGCTGCTCTTTAAAATTATCAAATTCATTTATTTGGACCTCGGGGGTGGTATGTGTAGAAAGGCCCAAATTTGTTTCAGGCCCAAAATACTTCACGTTGGGGTCAAGTGAATATTCAAAATCAGGCGTGTGTTGTCCATTGTGGCCATAAATGTTGTCCACCTTTTGACCAAGGGTAGGGTCAGTTATAAGCTCATCAAGGTAAGTTTTAGAACCACCCATTGATGAGCTGGCAACTTCTTTCCTCTTTCCCGCAACCTTGGTTAACGTCCCTCCTGTATCTGCTTCCTCTTCTCCGTAACCTACGGGATAGGTTGTCTGGTATCCTCCTATATGCTCAAATTCTTTCCCCTTAGAGCCACGTATACTGTGCGACACATGGGTTGGACAGTGCACCTTATCGGCGCAGGCATTACCTAGTGGGTCATCTTCAACATTGTGACCACTGGGTAACGTTATGGACTGCCGGGTGTAGCAATCATCGACAAGATCGCCGCAATCTGGTTTCAGCAAGAGGTCGCTCATCCACGATCAAACGGTGGCCGTGTCGCCATTGTCCGAGACGATCTCCTCAGATGATTCCCATCTGCTCCTACAATATCGGCCACCACACGACTCTCCGCTGCCATTCTCTTCCACCATATGAACTCGATGGATATCTCCTTCGATGTGTACATCCACTGAGTGTTGAATTAACGGTGGCCGAGGTGTTCTGACGAGGACCCTTGCCCGGTCAAGCCTTTGCATGTGTTCTACATCATCATCAACTTCCACCTGGTCACCCACCGCCGCCACAATCTTGCGGATGTTTTCCAACATCCACACTACTAACGGAATACCCCAACATCGAAGCCATACCAGCCTATTTCCCAGACGTAGCTCCGAGCTCCATTTCACTAGCGAATAAAACAAGGTTGAGCCTTGGTTAGTTTTTTCGCGTCGGAGAGGCCGAGGAGGAGGGTCATGTCATCACCCAGATACTTGGGTGATACTCCTGGACCTAAGGTCCATGAAACCTCGTCTTCAAGTCTGTCGAAAACCTCTGGCTTCTTCAATCTTCCTACCCATGCGTCATTGTAGCGCGTTTTGTCTCCCTCCGGGATGTTAAGTGTGAGCGACGAATGTGATCCCCCGTACCCAGCGAAGTGAGTGCCTGCAATTCTTCTTTGTGCTATCTTCTCTGTCCGCAGGACCACTGCCTCTGCGTACGTCCTATTGGGTGCCTTGCTATGTGCAGTCCTATTCGAAGCTATTTCCATACGATCCATATCAGCCACACCCTCCCCCTTCTTCTTGTGATTGTCTTTGTTTTGGTCCTGGCTCGCCTTTCCTCCCGTATTTCGGAATGTTCACATGCAACTTGAGGCCCCCTACAATAATGTTATCCAAGTATCTTTCGGTTCTTCTTTTGTCAGAAACTCCTTTGAAGCGTACAAATCCATACCTTCTCCCTTCTTTGTTTCTCCGTTTGGGAATGAAGATTTCCTTTACATCCCCCCACTTTCTAAACTGGGTCCACAACTCCGTCTCTGTTACATCCTCAGGGAACCTGGTGAAGTAAAAGGATGTAATGTCAGTTTCGCCCCTCCAGTTTCGTCGTTGATGATTAATTTCCTGTCGAAGCCGATTCCCGCCATAGAGTTGTCTGGAATCCGCTCTCCCATTTAGTTCTGCTCGCGGTTTCCTTCTCTTCCTATACCTCACGGTGGTCCACTCTCACTCTCTGTTCGTCTCTCGCTCTCTCTCAGTCTCTCACTCTCTCTCATCCTGGTCTCACCCTTTTCATTGCAAGCTAAGTATTAGTGACACAAAGCTTACCCTGTAGTTAAAACATGAACACTCATTTCAATCCCTGATGCAAGTTTTGACCTCGCAGCTCCAGTGCAATTACCTTGTTATCTTATATGAAATGCACATGTGTATTTTCAGTACCCCTGGTTCTCTGCATATAATATAATTATCTATTTTTGCTGAGCAAAAAAAAAAAAACATTTTTTCATACTTACTGACATGATTTTCATTCTGTTTAATAGCCTGCACATTTGCATCCTCATTTTATAAATTGCAAGAATGGTGTTCATATTAATAATTCGTTTTCTAATATTGTTCAATTCTGGCAGATCAAGCCACTTTCAGTTCGATATGGCCTAGGTATATCAGATCATGATAGTGAGGGTAGACTTGTAACGGCTGAGTTTGATACATTTTATTTGATATGTGGATATGTCCCTAATTCTGGAGATGGCTTGAAAAGATTGGACTTATATTAAATTACTTTTCTTTCGATATATTATACCCATTTCATTCTGAAATATGTATCCTCATCCAACTAATCTTTTTGTATTTGAATCTAGTCTTACAGGGTGACTGAATGGGATCCATCTCTCAGCAATTATTTGAAAGTATGTGTAGCTCCTTTCCCTCACCTAGTAGGATAAAGCTTAATGTGGCGTTGTATGCATAAATCGCTCCTTTTACACTCTTACCTTCTTGTCTTGTCAGAATACACCATCCATCTTATGACTCCTCTTTTCCTTTGTCAACATAGAGATAATTTTTTCTCATGTTGGCATCTGCTGGCCTAATTTGTAATGTTATTGTTGTTATATTAAACTGCTTGCCAAATTATCTAATGATGTTGGCCATTTGGAGCATGATTCTTGTTACAGCTTCAACTATTGTCTGTCATCTTAGAGTAACAAATTATTCTACGTAGTAGTTCTATATTTGAAAAACCTAGTATTGTGGTTCTATAAGTATAAAAGCCCAAAATGTCAATAATTTTTGGAAAGAATCACGTTATTTTAACAAAAAATTTGAACGGGATGATGTTCAATGTTTGTTAATGGGATGATGTTCAACTATTTTTCGGGTAAATATGCTTCTCTTAGAAGGAATATTAACATTTTATTAAAAGATTTTTTTTATGTATTATTAGGATTAATGATTAATTTTTTGCTGGATACAGGAGCTGGAGAAGTCAAAACCTGTAATTTTGACTGGTGATCTAAATTGTGCTCATGAAGAGATAGATATATACAACCCGGCTGTAAGTGATTCAGATTTAGTATTTTCCATGAAAACCATATACACTTCTAAGCCTTGGTAAATAATACACTTCTAAGCCTTGGTAAATAATACAAATAAAACCAGGCACTTATTTCTAGTAGAAATTACTGCATTTAGAAGTATTCAAGAAGCTAGTATGCACTGGCAAACTTCAATTCAAATATAATTCAATCTTCTCATTATGGTTTGCTTTAAAATTTGAAATCAAATTTCAGCATTACATAATTTAATATTTACTTTGAAGAGTTGTACATGTAAATATCTACAGGTGTTTAGTGAGTCACCTGGCGGGATCCTCTTATCTAAACTGACTTTTCCGTTCTAAAATATGAATTATCCTTGAGATTGTTAAGTTACAAAAGGCTTAACCTGTTAGCATTTTCTGTTTAAACATTTTTAGAATTTGTTTGAAATTTTCCCTGATGAAAAGGTGGACTGATCATGTCTTCAATCAAGTGGCCTACTGTGATAACTCGTACTCCAAGTCTCATATCGTTCTGACTAGTGAGAGCAAGACATTCAGTATGTCTGAAATGTGAGTGGCAAGAGCATCAAATCTGTACTCATAGTTACTTATATTTATCAGGGCAACAAGAGAAGTGCCGGGTTTACAGATGAAGAGAGGAAATCATTTGCAACGAACTTTTTATCTAGGGGATTTGTAGATACCTTTAGAAGGCAGCATCCTGGTGTTATTGGATATACTTATTGGGGTTACCGGCATGGTGGACGCAAGTTTAACAGAGGTATTTCTAGCACACTCTTAAAATTGATTTATTATATAATTTACTGTGTGTAGAATCTAGTGGTATTATATGTAGATATTAATAAATAAAAATGTAAATAAGATTCCAATTCAACTGTTTCACTTATCTTTTACATGATTGTGTTGCGAGTTTATATGAGCACAACATGTGCACATTTTGCTTCTAGGTGTCGAACACATTTCTGACACGGACACGTAGTGTCGGACATGTTTTTGCGGTGTCCAGTTTTGTTTGTTTGGATTTGGACTTAGACACGCGACGGACACGACCCAACCTATATTGTGAATACGCCGTCGTGGCCCTCCAGGGCGATAGTGAGATCTCTTACACGATTTGAACAGTAAGATAATAGGTTTTTGGCTGTTGCTAGGTGCACCCAGCAATTCAATGAACTTCCAAAATTGCCCTTCGTTTAAAAATCAAAAGTTAATAAATTTAAAAAAAAAAAACGTTTCTTCTTCCGCGCTTCTTACTCTTCTGTGCACCTAGCAGTCTCCCTCCCTTCCACGCTCCTTCTTCTTCATTGTTGTTCTTCCCAGCAGTGTTCTCCCTCCCGTGATTTGTGTTCTTCATTGGCCTTCTTCCCAACAGTCTTCTCGTTGGCTGGCACAAGCTTTGGTTCTCCATTTTGGTTCCCTCCGTTCGTCTTCTTCATTGGCTTCTGTGAGCATTTCTTCCGTCATCGAGGTTAGTGTTCTAACCCCATTGGCTTTAGGATAGACGATAATGGCCTTAGGATAGACGATAATGGCCTTAGGATAGACGACATTGTTGTTTGGTGCTGGAGGTTGAAGACGAAGTTCTTCCGCGAGAAGAAGCTTCTTCCGCGCGTGTGTTAGGGGACGAAAATGGAGTCAGCGGAAGAAGGTGGTCTTCCGCGAGCTCCTGCGGAAGAAAGGTGAAAGGTTCTTCCGCGGGTGCCAGCGGAAGAACCTTTTTAGTTTCTTCCGCAGGAGCCCGCGGAAGAACACCTTCTTCCGCTGACTCCATTTTCGTGCTGTTACACTCGCGGAAGAACACCTTCTTTCGCAGAGTGCATTTTTTGCTCGCGGAAGAAGCTGTCAAACTTCTTCTGTAGGAAGCAATTTGCTGTATATTTTCAATTTTTCTTGAAAATTATGTCTGAACAGAATTTATTGATATTATTAGTAAGTTTTATTTATTTATTAGGTGTTACAGAGTGTATATGGTATTTAAGTTACACAAACTCCCTAATTTTGTGTTTTTTAGTTGCTATTGGGATGTCTAAATTGAATTGTTATTTGCTGTGATTTGGTGTGATTGACTTATGCATTAGGATGTCTAAATTGAACTGTTATTTGCTGTCATTTGGTTAGGATGTGTGAATGATTGTATACACTGCATAAATTGAATTGTTATGTGGAACACAACATGAAAGAGCAAAATTAAATTGGTTATCCAATTCCTTTTCACAGGAAATATGACACTATGGTGACGAACCTCAGCTACAATTTAAAAGAACATGTTGTGCTATGCCTATTACGGGACAGAGATCAAGCATGAGACGAGTCTAGCTAGTAGCATCATGTGTTAGTAGAAGATAATATTGTAAAATACAACATAAATAGCTAGTTAACAAATTGAACACGAAATGATGGAGCACCTTGATTCCTCTAATTTGATGTATTGAGAATTTTGAATACAAAATGATGTGTTGAGAATTTTGAATACAAAATGATGCACTTGGTGATTACAAATCCAAGCACCCACATTTGTATTAGTTACATGTATTTGTATTAGTTACAAATCCAAGCCATTCCAAACCAAATGCACTCTAAATGGTATGAAAAAGTTTAGTAGGAATTTCTTTACAAAGCATATACGTTGACATAATTAGCTTAATTAAAATTTAAAAAATAAAAATAAGGCTAGAAATTGGCAGGAATTATGGGTAATTAGTATTACTAATACTCAATACAAACCAAATATCCTTATTTGGTGATAAAGCCTAGCTGTCTATTTCTGACCATTGAATCCCTTCCTTGACAAGGATGAAAAGCTCTTATAAAAAGAATAATAGACAACTAGGACAAATTAAATTACACATGTGAGCTATGTATCTAGCCGTTCCTAGTAAGAACAAATGCTTTGTTCGGGTGCTTACTCTTTTCTCCATACCTTACCATATGAACTAGAATATTGTAATAGTTCACTTTCATTGTAACTAAGATTCATGTGCAGTTGGTGATTACAAATCCAAGCACCCACATGGATCTGCAAGCCTTGTGCCCTTTTTGAATATTTGACCATACTCTGTATTTTTATACATTTTCAATTCACAATCAATCAAAGTGTTTCACTCCACATAAATGTAATTCAAAAAATCCACTCATAAGTAATTTGAGTTTCAGGGCGGGGATGGAAAAAACCCGTCATCATGCCTACTCGAATAGTAGTGGCTCTGCTATTCAAGAGACACAGGGTTACCACTGATGCAATCCTACTCCGTAAGGGCATTGGGTAGAAGACTCCAAGTAGATTGGGCTAGAGATCCAAGGGAAGGTCCTAGGGTTCTCATGAGCCTTAGGGTAGATTTCGAGCCCATGGGCTAAGTATGAGCCCGCTTATCTTTGTAAATATTAGAATAGGTTTTTCCTTCGTCTGGGCCTTGTATTTTGGTCATTCTAGTAGTATAGGGTTTTAGCCTTGTATTTCGGGGCATTTTGAGTAGTCTTTGTAGTAAGGACTTTTTTTTTTTGTATTTTCATCTTTTTTTGTCATGGGGGTGAGCTTAGCTATTATAGGGGGTGTGTAGCTAAGCTCTAGCTTCTCATCTCAAGGAGGTGAGCTTAGCTATTAGAGATGTATGTGTAGCTAAGCTCTAGCTTCTTTAAGAATCTTCTTAAGGAAGCTTCTCAAGGAGGTGAGCTTAGTTATGAGAGGGGTGTGTGTAGCTAAGCTCTAGCTTCTCAAGGAAGTTTTCTCAAAGAAGCTTCTCAAGGAAGTTTTCTCAAGAAAGCTTCTCAGAAGCTACCTAGTCTATAAATAGAAGCATGTGTAACACTTGTTGTAACTTTGATGAATGAGAGTCTTGTGAGACATACTTCAAAGTTCCACTTCTCTCCCTCTTTTATTCCTTCAATTTCGTGCTCCCCCCTCTCTCTTTCTCTCCCTCTTTCTTTTCCTCCATTGAAGCATCCTTCCAAGCTTCTTATCCAAGGCTCATCTTGGTGGTGAAGCTCCTTCTTCCATGGCTTATTCCCTAGTGGATGGCGCCTCCTCTCACCTCTTCTCCTTTGTCTTCCGCTGCATTTCCATGGTGGAAAATCACCATTAAAGGACCTCATTGAAGCTCAAAGATCCAGCCTCCATAGAAGCCCCACAAGCAAGCTTCCATCAAGTGGTAATCAAAGCACAAGAGCTTCAAGTAGGTGCTCCTTAAACCTCCATTAATTTTTTTTCTTTACCTTCTCTTCCATTGTTGTTTCTTCATTTTTTTCCATGTATCTCCTCACATGTCTTGTTCTAAATGTTGTTAACATGATTCTTTAGAGTTTCCACCGATTAAACTTGCTATAGAAGTTAGATTTGATTTTCTATGGTTCAAATTTCTTGTTCTTGTTCTTGAACCATGAATTGTGTTGAGTTTAGGTTCCTTTGAGTTTTGTCTTGTTATTTTTTGTGGCTGAAACCTAAACCATAAAATTCTTACAAAAATATTAAAGTAGAAGAAAACCTCAAAAATCTAGAGTGACTTGTTCACTTATTGTAGTTTTGTCATAGAAGTCATGTCTAGTCATGAAACTTGTCACATAAGATTTCTTATGTTGTGCTGAATTTTATTTTCTTGTTTCTTTGTCTAACTCATTTGTTCATGAGTGTATGAAATTCTTTTAGCCTATTATTTGATTTGAGTCAAATCTTTCATGTTAATTAGTTCTTAACATGTTCATGCAAAATTCTTAGAGTCTTTGATTGTGAACCTTTTCTTGAACTTTTAGGTTTCTTTATGATTGTGTCTATTGTGAATTTGAGTTTTGGTGATTGAATTGCTGGCTGAAATGTTGATCCTAAGTGAATATTGAACTCCTAAAACTGTGGTAAACAATACTAGTGAGTTCAACATACATAGGAAGGTTGAAAGTAAGCCCAAGGCAATCAATATACCATGCTTAAAGAAACAAATCGCTGGTGCTGGCAGCTTGGACATACAAACTTGTAAAAATTACTGAGAATTGGTTACTTCGAATTTTGAGCTGAAATTTTTACTGAATTTTCTAGATATCTGGAAAAAAAGTTATAAAAAAAGAAACAAGTGATTTGGATAAAAGGAAAAAATACGAAAAATCGCACAAGTTGGCAGGAAAATTAGTATCCAGAAAAAAAAGGTGAAAAGGAAGGGTGCTTGTTGGTTTGGCTCAATATTTATTCTATAATTGGAAATTTCAATTCAAAATTAGTGTGAAGACAAGTGCCAAAGCTAGAGTTTTGTTGAGTCTTTTTTTTTCCAGTTTTTTTACTCTACTCTAGAGCCATTCTAAGTTTCTCTTTGAGTCCTAGCTTGCTTCTATGTCCTTTTCATTGCTTTAATTGTTGAATAATCCTTGAAAAATTGTCTTGTTAAAACTCCATTGGTTTAACTTTCATTTCATTTTTTTTGGTCTTTGGTTATTGCTTGTCTCTTTGTTTCCTTGTTTGTGGGTTGCCATATAGGGAATTGGAAGGAGGATTGATGCCATCCCTTGAAGAATTTGAGTCCAGAAGCAAGGGGCCAACCACCTTAAGAGCTATTGGACTAAGAAGCACTCCAAATTGAGTGAATCACCAAAGAGAGAACAACTACCAAAATTGAGGACCGTTTTGTAATTTTGTAATTTGCAATTTACTTACCTTCATTGCTTTCAAGTTTTTGTAACAAAAATGTCTTTCATTGGAAGTGTGTTGGGAGCCTCCAATAGGTTACCAAACTTCCATTCGTGTGTAATAATTTTAGGCAATTTTTACTTAGGATAGTGAGTGTTTTGTTGGGAACCTTGAATGTGGTCATCCAAACACTCTTAGGATTCACCTAGTTTACATTTCTTGCTTACTTTCATAGCTTATTTCTTTTACCTTCCATTGTCAAATCGCCTAGATAGCTTGCATTTTACCAATTAGTTTTTTTACCTTATCTTTCACACCTCTTTTAGTGTTTATTTGGCTAGTTTCAACCATAGTTTCTTTTACCTTTTGTTTTCAAACCTCCAACAAGAAAGAACCACAACTTAGGAACCAACATGAGTCATCATTCATCTAGTGTTAATGGCAAGGGTACTAGTCATAAAGACACTTTATCTAGAATCTTAGATGAGTTGAGTTCCCTCAAGTTATGGAAAGAAAAACAAGAGAGAAAAGAAAAAGGAAAAAAAAGAGTGGAAGAAATAAGTCAAGATGAAAGAAAGAAAATAAGAGAGGAAGAAAGAAGAAAAATAATGAAAGAAATGAAAAGAGAAAAACATGCCTACTATAGTAGTCATAACTCTTGCAAAAGCCTAAGTGAAGAACTTTGTGACTATTACGAAGGAAGGCATAGGTCACATCTTAGACCTTACTCCCATAGAAGAGAAAAGGAAAGAAAGCCTGAAGAGGCTAACATTAAACTCTCATACTTCCATGGGAAGGACAATGTAGAGGCTAACTTAGATTGAGAAATAAGGGTAGAGCAACAACTTAAAAAGAAGTCTACTTCAAAATCTTATGGCTCTCACTCTTATCCAAAGAAAGACCAAGGTCAAGACATCTTAGGGGTGACACCTTCTAAGCCCAAAGATGATAAGGGGAAGACAATAGAAAAGCAAGCCCCTAAGGCTAGTATGCAAGAGAAAACTAGCTCTATAAAGTGCTTTAAATGTCTTGGAAGAGGACACATTACTTCTCAATGCCCCACCACAAAAACCATGATTATGAAGGGCCAAGACATTTATAGTAGCCAAGATGAGGCTACTACTTCACCTTCCTCTAGTGAAAGTGAAAAAGCAAAAGGGGAAGAATCTAGTGAAGAAATCTACCCCCAAGAAGAAGGACAACCATTAGTGGTTAAAGAGAAGTGTAAGGAGGTAAGTGTCTCCTCCAAGAGTTTAGCTAAGAAGGAAACTCATTTTACAATAAAGACAAACATTAAAGAAACTTTCCCTCTTAGACAACCTCCACATTTTCTCTTTTGTAAAAAGACACTTGCTAGCATTGCCACACCTCTTGGGCTTGAGTTTATTCCTCAAGTAAAGAAGTTGTTGGATGAGGGTTTGGTTCGCAAGAGCTTAAATCCTTGTGCTTTGTTGGTGCCCAAAATAGGTATTATTAGGCATCAAGTCCCTAAAATAGGTGGTATGATGAATGTTTTGAGTGGTGCAACCCTCTTTTGTAAAATCACTCATACACCTAACATCTTCATGGTGTGTGTACATAGGGACCCATTAGGTAGGTTTGTTCTTATTTTTAGTTTCAATACAAACTTAGGTACTCATATGGGACACCTTAGGTTTGTCAAACTTTTTGGTAGGAATAATCAATATGAAAATACAGAAAAATGTATGTTTTATTGCGTTACTTTTCTTAATTTGTCAAATAGTGATCAAGGGGTTCCCATGAACCCTAAGAGAATAAAGGTCATTCCTGAGTGGCCCACCCCACCAAGTATAAGAAAAATTTGGGGCTTTCATGACTTAACAAACTTTTACAAAAGGTTTGTCCCATATTTTTCTATACTTGTAGCACCACTTATTGAGTTGGTGAGAAACCATGTTCCTTCATGGGAAGATGCCCAGGAAATGGGTTTTCAGACCTTACCTTACTTCAACATACCAAACACCACTAATACATATGTTTTTGTTCTTTTTACAGGTGTTGAGGGAAGGAGCCCAGAGTATGAAGAACCTCGGGATTTGAGGTCAAATCCTTTCCAAGGTGGAGGGAATGATGCAATCCTACTCCGTAAGGGCATTGGGTAGAAGACTCCAAGTAGATTGGGCTAGAGATCCAAGGGAAGGCCCTAGGGTTCTCATGAGCCTTAGGGTAGATTTCGAGCCCATGGGCTAAGTATGAGCCCGCTTATCTTTGTAAATATTAGAATAGGTTTTTCCTTCGTCTGGGCCTTGTATTTTGGTCATTCTAGTAGTATAGGGTTTTAGCCTTGTATTTCGGGGCATTTTGAGTAGTCTTTGTAGTAAGGACTTTTTTTTTTTGTATTTTCATCTTTTTTTGTCATGGGGGTGAGCTTAGCTATTATAGGGGGTGTGTAGCTAAGCTCTAGCTTCTCATCTCAAGGAGGTGAGCTTAGCTATTAGAGATGTATGTGTAGCTAAGCTCTAGCTTATTTAAGAATCTTCTTAAGGAAGCTTCTCAAGGAGGTGAGCTTAGTTATGAGAGGGGTGTGTGTAGCTAAGCTCTAGCTTCTCAAGGAAGTTTTCTCAAAGAAGCTTCTCAAGGAAGTTTTCTCAAGAAAGCTTCTCAGAAGCTACCTAGTCTATAAATAGAAGCATGTGTAACACTTGTTGTAACTTTGATGAATGAGAGTCTTGTGAGACATACTTCAAAGTTCCACTTCTCTCCCTCTTTTATTCCTTCAATTTCGTGCTCCCCCCTCTCTCTTTCTCTCCCTCTTTCTTTTCCTCCATTGAAGCATCCTTCCAAGCTTCTTATCCAAGGCTCATCTTGGTGGTGAAGCTCCTTCTTCCATGGCTTATTCCCTAGTGGATGGCGCCTCCTCTCACCTCTTCTCCTTTGTCTTCCGCTGCATTTCCATGGTGGAAAATCACCATTAAAGGACTTCATTGAAGCTCAAAGATCCAACCTCCATAGAAGCCCCACAAGCAAGCTTCCATCAACCACTGTTCAAGGCTTGTCAGAACCATTTGCATTGTGAGAAATTGCTTAGTTAATGAAATTCGTGTGATGATGTTAAGTTAGACAGTTCATATAATTTCTTTGATTTAACTTGAACTTAGAGATGAATTAAAGGAATTTATACCACAGTAATTGATTGTAATAACAATGTATAAAGGAAAGAAAAATAAAGCTTCTGGTTTAATAAGTAGAATTGTGTCTTGAGAGAATCACAATGACATGATTTGAGTTCTACTAATCAATTGAATTATATTTGGTGTGATTTATATATGCATTTGATATATATGCATTTGTATGTCAATTATTTGGATAAATTATGTTGAACTAAATATATAATCCGTGGGTTTGGATAAATTATGTGGATTAGTTAGAATTCCAAAGCTTTGTTACACAAATTATTTGAGTGTTCTTCATGATTTCAGATCATGGTTAGAACACGAGGTCTACGTCGTTTGGTAGGCACAGGTAGAGGCAGAGACCTTAGTCAGGATGTGGCTGAGGATGTTCCTCGTCGTCGTAGGCCACTGCCTCAGCACGTAGGCAACGTGTTACCCAGATGGCGGAGGATGTGGCTGAGGATGTTCCTCAGTTGCCTGAGGATGTTCCTCAGTTGGCTGAGGATGTCCCTGATGCGTCTGATGGTAGCCCAGACAGGACAGGAGCTGCCGATGGTGCTGAGTCTGATGGAGTGGCTAGTGATGGGACAACTGCTGATGATGAGGGGTTCCCCGGTGGGCCACGCGATCCATCGGTTTTGATAGGATTTGCTGATCATGTCGCACACAACATATGGTGTGGACAGGTACGTACATATTTTATTCTAGTAATTAGAAAGTAATTTCTTTTATTTTGAAATACACAAATTTATAAATTGTTATTCAATTTAGAAGCGACTCGATCTCAAGCTGGTCTCCCATGGTAGGAGAGTAGATAAATTTGGGAGACCGGCTGCTGAGATCGAAGGTATGATTGCGGCCACCGGATTGGATCCATTGATCAGGTGTTCTGTGATCACCACTGATCCTGGACTCATATCCGCCTTTGTTGAGAGGTGGCATAGGGAGACGAGCAGCTTCCACCTCCCAGTAGGGGAGGTGACGATCGCTCTAGACGACGTTTCGTCGCTCCTGCACATCCCCATTACTGGCGTGCTGCATTCATTCGGGTCGTTGGCTACAGCTGACGCAGTTGCGCTGTTGACGGAGCTACTTGAGGTCACCCCAGACGAGGCTACAACTATGACACGTCAGGCAGGTGGGCCTCATGTTCGGTTGTCCTGGCTTCGGGACATGTACCAGAGTAGGTGTCGGGCCAGGCAGTGGGTTCTTGCAGCTCGGACGTACCTACTTCACTTGGTTGGTTGCACTCTTTTCGCTAACAAGAGTGCAACCCATGTCCATGTTGTGCACCTGCAGGCATTCAGAGACCTGGCACAGGCAGGGACATTCTCTTGGGGAGCGGCCGCTTTGGTACACTTGTACGTCAACTTAATGAGGCGTCGCAGGCCCCTACACGACAAATGACTGGTTACATTTCACTACTTCAGGTGACTATCGTTGCTTGTAATTTAAATTAAAGTAAAATTCAATCCATGTTTGATTGCTAATGTTGACTTTCTGTTTGTAGTGCTGGATTTACGAGCACTTTCCATCAGTCCACAGGTCTGTTGTTGACGATGGTTATGCTGAGGCTAGCCTATGTGCCTGTAGGTGGCTTACGGGTAAGGCCCAGATGACCGACATTAAGGGAGCCCCTTACAGAGCACAGATTGATGACCTGACAGTCACTGACGTTTGTTGGATGTCGTATGCTGAGCATCGGGGAGTTCGAGGCTATGAGTTGATCTCCTCGTACATGGGGCAAGTCAGATGGGGTCCGATCATCGTCTACCTTCGACCAGAGAGGGTGGTTCGGTAGATGGGGTACATTCAGACAGTTCCTCCGCCACCGGTTCCTGATTCGTTGACAGGTACTGATATAGACGACCGGTGGGTACAATTTGCAGATCATGTAGCGCCTACGGGGGAGCTCTGTGTAGTTCCTAGACAGGTGGCCCCAGACTACATGGAGTGGTTTTTTCAGATTTCACACCCCTTTGTGACGCCGACGGACGACACTGCTGAGCCCAGACCTGCGCCTTCCCTTCTCACTCATGATGATGACTTCGTGGAGCCACCTGTCGGCCAGATTCCAGTCACGTCAGATCCCCCTGCACATTCTGTGGTAAGCTGTGTACTTTTTGTTAACTTTATTATTTTTTATAAATTCATACTCACTTGTTATTTTCACTGAGATAGGTTGATTGCACAGCATATGTCAGGATGGGAAGGATTGTTGAGCATTTGGAGCGCGTCATCAACCTCAGGATGGTGACTGCAGGGACTGACTTATATGATATCATGGATCTTTGCTTGAGGATAGCTAGAGATGACGACCCAGATGACAGTCTTAGGCCGCGACAGAGACCCCGCATAAATTAGGATTTATCTTTTTTATTGTATTTATTTATGTATTTAAATTTTAGTATTTGTTTTTGTATTTGTTAAAACACATTGACTTAGATAATGTCTATATTTCTTTATGTATTTAAATTATGTTTTTACTTAAATTATGTCTTTATGTATGTTTTAACTTAAATATAATGTCTCTATTTCTTTATGAAGTTAGACATATTAAAAAATAAGTTAGAAATTTTAAAAAAATAAGTTTCAAATTTTAATTGATTGAAACAAATAACTTAGAAATTTTAATTGAATGTAATTAATTGGACAAAATAAGTTAGAAATTTTAAGTTATACTAAAATTATTATATAATTTAAACAACAATAAGTTAGAAATTTCAAATAAAGAAGTTACAAATTTAAAATAAATAAGTTAGAAATTTAAAATAATAAGTTAGAAATTGATTGAAACAAATAACTTACAAATTTTAATTGATTGAAACAAATAAGTTTCAAATTTTAATTGATTGAAATAAATAGTTTAGAAATTTTAATTGAATGTAATTAATTGGACAAAATAAGTTAGAAATTTTAAGTTATACTGAAAATTATTATATAATTTTAAAAAAATAAGTTACAAATTTTTATTTTTACTTAAAATTATTATATTATTTAATCAAAAACAAGTTAAAAATTTCAAAAAAATAAGTTAAAAATTTTAAAAAATAAGTTACACATTTAAAAAATAAGTTAGAAATTTAAAAGAATAAGTTAGAAATTTTTTAAAAAAATGAGTTAGAAATTTTAAAAAAAACTTAGCTAGAAACTTTTAAAAAATAAGTTAGTCATTGAAACAAATAAGTTACAAATTTTAATTTTTACTTAAAACTATTATATTATTTAATCAAAAACAAGTTAGAAATTTCAAAAAAATAAGTTTGAAATTTAAAAAAATAAGTTACTCATTTAAAAAATAAGTTAGAAATTTTAAAAAATAATTTAGAAATTTTTAAAAAAATGAGTTACAAATTTAAAAAAAAAACTTAGCTAGAAACTTTAAAAAAATAAGTTAGACATTTTAAAAAAAAGCTAGAAATTTTTAATTGATTGAAACAAATAAATTACAAATTTAAATTGATTGAAACAAATAAATTACAAATTTTAATTAAATGTAATTGATTGGACAAAATAAGTTACAAATTTTAATTTGCACGAACGGGTCACAAACATTTATTCCTTATAAATTTTTTTTGCTAAAAGTTGGTAATAAAACTTTTATTCCTTTTTCTTACATACTACAGATTACAAACGGATCACAAACATAACAAATTGACACACTAAGACATATTACATCGACTAGAACATGATGGACACAAATTTAATTTGCACGAAACAGTCTAACATTTAACTAGCATTCAATCACGCAAGGACGTAACCACATCGTCCTCATTTTCCATAACCACTTTACTAAAGAGAGCCAAAATTTCTGTTGGCACAAATTGTTTCCTGTAATTAGACTCTACCAGCACCTTCAGCACGTCGTCGTCACATTTCAGCTCAACAAATTTAAATTCTAAAACTTTCTCAGAATACTCCAAATGACTAGGTTGTCAATAAAACAAACGCCTTACAACTTGGGATTCGTGAATCCCATGAGGAGGATTCCCTTTAGGTGCTACTTGCTTGATCAAATCCTTCAATTGATCTATGCTACATCCTTTTGGAATATCAATTTTTTTTTGGATTTATTCCGGTGAACGCGTAACCCACAAAGTTGTTTTGGCGTGACATGTTCCACCTTCCGTTGTAATACAAAACCGCATCATGTGTAGGGATGCTGGGCTGTTCAAGTAAGTTTAAAATTGCATCTGTTGTTCTACCAACGGTACATAACAACTCAATCGGTCCAACAAATGAAAATTGATCATTATACATTAACATGGTGTTCACATCCATGTCATTTTTCAATTGCATACTTTCAAAGTAAATGTTGTTACCTATATCTTCCACTGGTCGCTGGTAATGAATTTCATCCACAA
The DNA here is from genome assembly GCF_004193775.1 of Glycine soja. Lineage (NCBI taxonomy): Eukaryota > Viridiplantae > Streptophyta > Magnoliopsida > Fabales > Fabaceae > Glycine > Glycine soja. The sequence continues at coordinate 24,486,595 of NC_041011.1, forward strand.
CTTCATTGTTGTTTAGCCGAAGACTGTTGTGTATTCTGCTTTTGAGAGTTGAAAAATCGCATAAGTTTGGTACTCGCATGGGCACTGCACCAGAACTTTGAAAATAAACCCCACACTCGTTGTGAATGACGGTTCCATTTCGAAAAATGAATGCCAACCTCGAGTTCAGGATCGTCTGGGACGAAGTCTCTCCTAAGAATGTCATTGTTTATCAAAAATTAATTTGACAAACTCTGAATACTAGTTGATGTTGAGTACCATGGACATCCCCATCTATCATATATATAAATGGCCTAGCCAGGCACATGGCTTCCCTTTTACCAGACCCATGACTATTTTACATTGTGAAGCGTAAAACTAAAGCAACCTTCTGTCACGTCGTTCACTGTTGGGTCATGTCAGTCATTATCGTCTGAGAAAAAGGTTGGTTTCGGGCCATGCAAACTTGCCTAAGTACCCCTGTTCGGGGTTTTTTAAAAATTATCTGGGAAAGCCGTGAGACTCTCCAAAGGTGGCCTGTCTCATGTTTGCATGTCAGTGAATCCAAAAAAAATAACAGGAGACACCGATTCATTCAAATAGGGCCTGCAACGGAAGGCCCAAAACTCAAAAAAGTTAGTTTCAGGCCATGTAAACTTGCCTAAGTACCCTTGTTCGGGGTTTTTTTTAAAATTATCTGGGAAAGCCGTGAGACTCTCCAAAAGGTGGCCTGTCTCATGTTTGCAAGTCAACGAATCCAAAAAAAATAACAGGAGACACCGGTTCATTCAAACAGGGCCTGCAACGGAAGGCCCAAAACTCCAAAAAGTTAGTTTCGGGCCATGTAAACTTGCCTAAGTACCCCTGTTCGGGGTTTTTTTTAAAATTATCTGGGAAAGCCGTGAGACTCTCCAAAGGTGGCCTGCCTCATGTTTGCACGTCAACGAATCCAAAAAAAATAACAGGAGACACCGGTTCATTCAAACAGGGCCTGCAACGGAAGGCCCAAAACTCAAAAAAGTTAGTTTCAGGCCAACATTTCCTCTTGAGGGACGACACGTGACCTGCTACTCTGGCCCTTATCTGGCATGTCCATCCTTCTTGGCGCGACATTTAATTCATCGTCAGAAATAACTGAAGGACACCTCGCTTGTTTCTCTTTTGGCCGCCACCGGTCTTGTCATCGTCGAAGGCGCCCTTGCGCTTGCCGGCAGAACCTTTTCCGGCGACCTCCTTGCCTTTTCCTTTGACCTTGTTCTTCATTTCTACAGAGAATGCAATGAGACCAACGCCAATTGCATGGTCATAGTTAGAGAAATGGAGAGAGGAAGAAGTGCGTGACTAGAGTGTGTGTAACTGTGAAGAACGATGAGTCCAAAATGAATTTTACTGTAAATAATTTGAGGAAAAAAGTGACCAATACATATCATGCGGTGCATACAAGAATCGACCATTGGTCAACTTGTGAGAGGAAAAGATCATTTAACTAATACCAAATAATCTTAAAATTAACAAAATAATTTAACTAATTAACCCACGGAAGAACCATCTTCCGTGGTAACTCACGGAAGAACCTTCTTCCGTTGATTCTGGCGGAAGAAGTTCTTCCGCGTAGTTCCACGGAAGATGGTTCTTCCGCAGTTCTTCTTCCGTTGACACTCGCGGAAGAAATGTTCCGCGGGCATCCGCGGAAGAACCTTCTTCCGCAGTTGACGGAAGAAGGTTCTTCCGTGGATGCCCGCAGAACATTTCTTCCGCGAGTGTCAACGGAAGAAAGTTCGCAAAAAGGCTGAAGGTCATTTTTGCCATTTTGGAAATTTGCTGGGTGCACCAGCAATGCTGCTGGGTGCCCCTAGCAAATCCCTACGTTTTTATGATCTTCACCCTTTCCAAGTTCATGTCTACTCTGGGTCACAATTTGTGCAGATCGCACTAGATTGTTGCTGATGATCGAGACTCTGGCAGACAACACTTCTTTGTGAGACTGTATTTTAAATTGAACTGCTACAGCCCAAAAAAACCCTAAACTTAGGTCTGAAGCCCAACTCTTCTATTCCTTCTACGTGCAAATAATCCTGTGCCACCTTCTCTCTTCATAAAAAACTACCGCTCTTCCTTTACCAATAAAAATAATATATGATACAATAAATTAGAAGTTATAGTAATAAAAAAATATAATCTACTAACTAATATTAGTACTAAAAAACTAGATTAAACGTAATATAATAATAAGCTAAATAATAAAAAATTCTAAATATATGATAATATGCTATATATATATATAAATATTATTAAACAATACATATATTGTTATATAATAAAATTATATGTATGTGAAAATCTAAATTATAAAGCTTAGTACTTTTTTTGTGAGCCTTATTGAACCAGTTTGTTTAAACTCAATTGTTAAAATAAGCAGTTTTCTGTTTTTTTAGTGTGTTTGTCTAAACTTCTTTTGCTAAAAAAAAAAAACAATTTTCTGCTAACTTTAAGAAGCAAATCCTATCTGTTTATTATAAAATTGCTTTATTGTAGTGTGTTATGATATGAAGATTATAAAGCTTAACTTATTTTAAAATGAATATATAAATCTTAATTATCAATTTAACTTTTTGTCATGTTAATAATATATATATATATATGTCGTGTTCCTGTGTCTGTGTCCAAGTTGTGTCCCATGTCTGTGTCTAAATCCGAGTCCATGCTTCATAATGGTAGTTCTCCATTGCTCCTTAGTCCTTACCCCTTTGCATATGAACCTCAATTTGTCTGCTCCTTCTAGATGGGAGTAGGGTATTCCAGTGACAAATGCACTCAATAAGATTTTCACAATTCTACCTAAAAGAAAATGCATGAGTTTCCATTTGTCAATTTCTGTTCTGGGGATATAGGTTTATGCACTATAATTGTGTTCTTCCATCCCTCACAAGCCCATACAGTCACCCACACAGACAGACATCCCTGTGGGGGTCTTCACCGTTTCTCTTAAAAAAAGAATTCTACGTTCTCGTCTATGATTGTCTTAATCAAAGTTTGCTTGTTATGAGAATTACTTTTGAGGAAGTGCATACATGACCCAGGTAATGGTGTGTATTTCTTCAATTAGTATAATGAAATACTTAAGTTCCTTTTTCTCTGTTTTGATTGCCTTTCATGTAAACTTTCTTCTTTGTTCTCATTGATTTGTTTCAAAATTTCAAAACAGGGTGGCGTCTTGACTACTTCCTTGTCTCAGAATCCATTGCTGACAAAGTTCACGATTCATACATTCTTCCTGATGTTACCGGTAGTGATCATTGTCCTATTGGCCTTGTTGTCAAGCTTTAGTTTTGCAATCAAAGCACCGAGTTTGAGCTTGTAGCGAATGTTGCTAGAAATTGCAATTTATGGGCAAGCCTATAATATAATATACTGCAAGCAGGGATTTTTGCTTTTTTGTCTAGTTTGCTTCAACTCGATTTTAGGTGTGGTGCATTTTCCGTTTGAACTATACATATCGCAAATAAATTGACCAAGACTCATTATTGTAAAGGTTTTTTCACAATAATTATGGTGGAGAAAATGCCAATTCAAATAGAATGTCCATGATTTTGACTAGGCTAACAAGTTTTGACAGGGAATCAAGTCCTGTTATGTTAATGAAATGAACTTGCAGAAATTTGAACCTCTCAACAGATGGAGAATAAGTGTATAATTGCTTTAGTCACTGTTGATGTTGATCACGTCTTTTAGAACTACTCCTTTTCTTATCTATAAATTTCAAGTTTGAAATGATACATATTCTTTTTTTATAAGATCTAATCTATAACGTTATTTTTATATTAGAAATATCCTTATTTTAAAGAAGAGAAATAATATATTGACATAATTATAAAAGAAGTATTAATTATAAAGATAATTTGAAAAAAAAAATTTAGATAAATTTTTTGCTTTCAATTAAATTGATTAGTTTTTTTTTTTAATTTTAAAGAATTAAATAATTGAGTTTTATATATAATAACAGAAAAATTATTTTATTATAGTTTTTTTGTCATTTGAGTGGTTTGACATGATTTGGGTTTCACACGTGGTCCCTAAACTTTCTTCTAGACATGCTATAAGCAGTAGATGTATTAGTCTTCAAATGACTCAAGAAGAGGAGTTTGACATTTTCCAAATATTTTAAATTGAGGGAATATCTAAAACGTTGGAGGCGGTTACATTTTTGTTTTTCTGTACCTGAGAGGTGACGTTGAGAGTTTGACCACCTTTGAGAGTTTCATGTTAGTCCGCAATGCTGGACCATCCTTTGGTGGGCATTGCTACATCCAGCCAGTGAAATTGCTGGTACACCTAGTAATTTTACGATTTTCCAATTTTGTCCTTACATAAAAAGGATACGGATCAGATAATCCATAAGCAAAAGTCGAACTTGTGACTTTCAATTTATTAGTACGACGCTCTAGCCAACTAAACTAATATGTCAATTAAATTATAAAATAAATAATGTTGTTATATATAACACTAAAACTTCTAATGTATATTTAATGCGCATGTAAATTTAAATAATAAATTTTGTGACAATTAATTTTGATATAACTCATACGAATTATTTAATTCTTATATTTTTTATAAATAAAAAATATTTAATATTAAAAAAATTAATTTATTAATAAATTAGAAAAACATATTTTTGAAAAAAATAAAAAAAAACACTTACGGATCACCTAATCCGTATGAGGTATACGGATTATGTAATCCGTAAAAACAAAAAACACTTAAGGACATTTTTAGAATTTTGTTTTAATGCTAGGTGCACAAGCAATTTGTCACATAGCAAAGCCCTCCTTTGGTCAATGCATATTTCTTTATCCTTTCGAACTTGTGTTGTACAAATCCAATATATTTCTATAGACCGTCTAATTCATTTTATGTATCTTCAATAAATTTTGCTGGCATTGGTTTCCTGAGTTCAAATTCAACAAACTTATTTATTGATTTTTAGAAGGTTTAAATATATTTTTATTCTTTAATAAATACTTAATTTTTATATTTATTTTTTAATAAATTTTTATTTTGCGTTGAGTTTCAAATAAAATAATAATTTTATTTAGTCCATCATAAATTAGCGTATTTTTGTATTTGTTCCCTGATAAATTAATGAATTTTGTTTTAATCTTGATTAATTAAAAATGAAAAATTTATCAAGGAGAAAATAAAAAATTTGTTAATTTATTAAAATTTAAAAAATATCAAGGATCAAAAAGAAAATTATTGTTTTTATTAGAGACTTAACACAAATAAAAATATATTAGAAAACAAACTCAAAAATCAAATATTTTATTAGAGATAAAAATGCCTTTATAAAAAATTATTATTGGCGGAAAGAAAATTATGCTCTCACAAAAGTGGCTGAAGAAGCACAAAGAACACTTTCAGTCACTTGAAAATATCAAATCGGGTGAGTCTTAACCCTTTAATTAATTTTTTTAAGTAACAAATAATGTAAATTAAAAATCAGGAGGAGCAGAGGTCATGCATATGAGAAAAGATTGCTGGGACAGTTCACCCCGTACTCCAATTACAAAGTTTACTACTAGTGTTTCTCAGTCTATCTACAAAGAGAGGGTTTTATTTGTCACTTTTTGTGAGGACAAGAAGTTAGTTTGTAGAACTGGTATCTAAAATTGAGAAGAAGAAAGCTACTTTTCAAAAGTGCATTATGACTCATATTGTTAGAGAAGGTTACTTTTCAAAAAGTGCATTATGACTCATATTGTTAGAAGAAAGCTACTTTTCAAAAGTGCATTATTTGTCACTTGTTGCTTAATCACATATTGATAACCCTAAATTGATTTTCGCTTAGTAAATTAAATTAGGGTTGGATTAAGTGGTTAACTGTTAGGGGTGAAATCCTCACAACCTAGGATAAGAGAATAACTTCTGAATCAGAGGAAACAACACGTTTTTAATACTATTAATTTCGTATTCCAATCTGCTTGTTCTTAAATTCACAAAACAAATCCCCCCTACTGTTACTATTACTGCAAGTATATTATGAACATTTGGTTTATCATTGCTCGTTGGGAAACGACCTAGGATCACTTCCTAGTTACTGCCTTTTAATGTTTATTTGGTTCGGGTACGACCTCGATCAACCCAACACTAGGGTCCTTTGTGAATATAAGTCTAAGAGAACTCTACTCTCAGCCCAAACTAGAAAACCTTATTCTAGCATGCTTTAAGTGATTCATGCATAAACAAAAAGACCGGGTAAAAACCATACACAAGAAAAACCAAGTAGGAGAGATACAACCTGACCAATCTTTCCACAAAAACCTTGCTGGACTGAGAATGTGATCTTTTTCAACTCAAAAGACACAACTCACTTCCAAGAAAAGATCTTAAAAACCAAACGATTAAGAAGTTGAGTTACTATAAAGCTCTTTTCTTCTCTTCTCTTATTCACTAATGACAACACAAAATCTTGCTCATTCTGAGGCTAAGATGCTATCTTTGAGATGTATTGAGCATTCTCTATTGGTCTCTTGATGTATAGATGCAAACACAAGCTGATTATTTATAGAGAAAACAATTATAATCGTCTGTAATGGATTAAATCTATAAGGTAATCGATTATTTTAACAAAGTAATCGATTAGATTATCTAAGTAATTGATTAAAGTGTTCATCCAACATCTGGAAAACAACTCAAGAACAATGTAATCGATTAGATGCCCTAAGTAATCGATTAAAGTGTTCTTGTTCACCTTTGAACAACTAAACAAGAGAGAAGTAATTGATTAATCCACTTGGTAATTGATTAAAGCAGAGACTCCTGAATAAATTAGTCATTGTCTCAACCAACAGTGTAATCGATTAAAATACTGTTGTAATCGATTAAACAAATACGAGACTTAACTCTTTAAGCTTTAGACAACTTGTTGTAATTGATTATGACAACTCTGTAATCGATTAAAACAGAGAGTTTTTGCCTCTAAAGAAACTTTTCTAACTTAGAAGCTTTTCTTCACACACACTATGAAGATGCACAATGCAATACAAATATCAAATGTACTAAGATGCAACAACCAAGATAACAACCAATACAAATGCCACTCAAGGGAGTTAGGCATGTGAAAGCCAAAACATCTTCAAGCTTTTCCTTGAGCTTTAAGCTTTAGCCTTAGGTTGTTCACTATGTTGCTCATGTTGCTCCCCCTATGATGTAGCTCCATGTGGAGCTTGTAGGCCTTGGATCTTCTTCATCAATGTAGTCCTTTGCTTCTTGAAGATCATTGGTAGTGTAATGGAGAAGGAAGAAAGATGATTGGGGATGCCACTTTAAGGAGAAGATGAGTCAAGAAGAAGCTCACCACCATAGGAAGCCATGGATAAAAGCTTGAATGAAGGAGAAGATGAGTGGAGGGAGAGGGAGAGAAGGAGCACAAAATTTTGTGCCTCAAATGAGGTCTGAACTTTGAAGTGCAATTCTCAAATGATCAAAGTTGAAAAAATACACACACATGGCCTCTATTTATAGCCTAAGTGTCACATAAAATTGGAGGAAAATTTGAATTTCTATTCAAATTTCACTTGAATTTGAAATTGAATTTGTGGAGCCAATTTTTAGAGACAAATTTTCACTAATTATGATTAGTGAATTTTAGCTATGGTTCAGCCCACTAATCCAAGATCAAGTCCAAGATTCTCCACTAAGTGTGCTTAGGTGTCATGAGGCATGTAAAACATGAAGGACATGCATAAAGTGTGACTATATGATGTGGCAATGGGGTGTAGCAAGCAAATGCTCACCTCCCCCTTTAAAATTTAATTGGATTGGGATTCTCCCAATTCAATTAAATTTATTTCTCAACACACACATCAAATATTCACTTAATGCATGTGAAATTACAAAACTACCCCTAATACAAAAACTAGTTTGGGTGCCCTAAAATACAAGGGCTGAAAAATCCTACATTTCTAGGATACTCTACCTACATTATGGATCCCTAAATACAAGACCCAAAATTAATGAAATCCTAATCTAATATGTAAAAAGATAAGTGGGCTCATACTTAGCCCATGGGCCAGAAATCTATCCTAAGGCTCATGAGAACCCTAAGGCCTTCTCTTGCATTTCTGGCCCAATCTTCTTGGAGTCTTCTATCCAATGCCCTTGGGGGGGGGGGGGGGTAGGATTGCATCACCCTATCTCTAACAATCTCCCACTTTTTGACTTTGATGATGCCAAACATGAATACGACATTGATTGCATTTGGAGATGAGTCTTGAGATTGGATTGGAGACTTGATCCTTAGTCTTATCCTAATTTTTTTTAAAACTTAAGAAGAGATTAATTCTTCTTCTTCTTCATCATCATCATCATCAGATATATCAATTCATCATCATGTATCATATATATATATATATATATATATATATATATATATATATAACAATGTAGTGCTCAATGCTATGCAATGCAGTCAAGAATACAGTCAATATGCAATAGTATATATTCTTCTCCCCCTTTTGGCATTAACAAGGCCAAAAAGTTTATTATACACAAAACAAAAACACGCAAGTAAACTGAGAAATAAAACCATATTTCATTAAACTTAGAGCATTACATAATCATTAAACAAAGACAAACAAACTTCATCACCATTTTAAAACTAAGACAGACAGAGCTTGACATAACAAATAGACCATCAAACAACAAATCCAAGCATAAGAATATAACTACACTTCATTCTCATTTGTGTTAAGAAGGTTACTAAGGGATAGCCTAGTTTCTGTGTTCTCAAGCCTAGTGGTAATTTTTTCTAATGAGTTATGAACTTCAACTTGGTGTTCTTGATGGAGATGAAGGATAACATCCAACTTCTGAATCATAAGAGACTCAAAAGGGTTCCATTGTTGAGCTGGCTCTTGCCGAGCTTCTTCCTCAGCTTCTTCTTCCATCTGATTGACATTTGCTGCTACTGGTTACTCTTCGACCATGATCCATTCATGATCAATATATCTCATCCCAAGCTTCTTGAGATGCCTTTCGGTTATCTCATTAGAGGCTTTGGTAAAGTCTACTATCTTGTTAGAAACACGATATTGAAGTAATCAATGAACCTAGAGGCTAAGATAGCATATGGCAATTCATAATCCACTAGTCGATGGCTCTTTAACATAATATATTCAATCAATAGTGCCCAATTCATTTGAACACCTGATTTTAGCCCATATACGATCTGCAAGTTGTCGTTAGTAACTTGAGCATGATTGCTGGACCTTGGTGCCAGAATGTATGTAATGATATATACTAACATTTTGTCCTCAGCTGTTAGACCACTAACACCTAGTCGGTTTCTCAAAATCCTTGCTGGGTCAAGGATCATACCTCAATTTGTCTCATCTTGTTGTAGCCATCCATTGATTCCTCAAATTTGCAGACTCCTCCCATGTCTATCCCTGCAACTACTTTCCAAACTTCAGCATCAATGACCATCTCTACACCATTGACCGTAGAGTACATATTCCCTTCCATGTTAGCACAAACACATGTATAGAATACTTTTACCAATTTTGGGTAAAAGGTTCCCTTCATCTGCACAAACTTTGATAGTCCTTGTGCTTCGAGCAAGTTGGGAAAGTTGAATCCTTGATGAGAGAACCATTCCAAGTTTAGAAACTTCAGAATTCTCACATTCTTCACGACATAAATCATCTTGAAGTCAATCTTCTTATTTTCGTTTGTGAACCACGTAACTAGCCTATTGAGAGCTGCTTGAGAGCACTCTACTTGCTTCCTTTTCGAGGATTTGGATTTCTTCCGAGCTTTGGTGGGGTTGCTGGACATTTTCAAAAGGTGAAGGATTACATGCAAGTAATCGATTAAATATGCCAGAAAAATCCCCTTGAGGCCATTGTAATTGATTAAAATGTTATGTAATCGATTAAAACAGAACAAAATCGACATCAAATACAAACATACAGACATGTAGTCACTTAAAGAGACAGGTAATCGATTAAAACATAAACTTTTAAATAGAAACACCGCAAACACGAAAACGGTAATCAATTAAAATGTGAGGTAATCAATTAAAACAACAAGTTTTCAAAAAAACGTCTAGACATGAATAAGAGTAATCGATTAAAATAGAAAGTTTTCAAAATAGAAAACACATGTCAAGCAACGATAATTAATTAAGTCATGGCGTAATCGATTAGAATAGAAAGAAATCACGAAATAACTAAGAAAGAACCTGTGATTTTCTGAAAAACTAGTGAGTATGCACATAAATCAATAACTAAGACACAAACTAAATAAAAACAAATGATTTGAGTGACAATGTAAATCACACACTATGCAAACAAAATGTTATTCTATGCTAGATGCATCCAATATGCCTAGTTCATTTCTGATGTAAAAGAACCTATGTCTAGTAAGAGGTTTAGTTCAAATGTCTGCTAGTTGATGCTCACTATCAATGAACTCAATGCAATAGTCACCTTTAGACACATGATCTCTAAGAAAATGATGCCTTATTTATGTGTGCTTAGTCCTAGAATCCGTGGCAGGGTTCTTGGTTAGATTAATAGCACTTGTGTTATCACATTTTAGAGGAATGTGATCAAGATTTACTCCAAAGTCTTCTAGTTGTTGCTTCATTCAGAGACTTTGAGCACAACAACTTTCTGTAGCTATATATTCAGGCTTTGCAGTTGAAAGTGCAACACAAGCTTGCTTCTTGTAATTCCTAGACACTAGAAAGCTTCCTAATAGGTGGCATGTCCCACTTGTACTTTTCCTTTCTAATTTGCATCCAACAAAATTAGAATATGAAAAACCTGTTAAGTTTAAAGAGGTGCCTTTGGAATACCACAAACCTACATTGGTTGTGCCCTTAAGATACTTAATGATCCTTTTAACAACAGTTAAGTGAGATTCCTTAGGATTGGGCTGGTATCTTGCACATAAGCAAACACTTATCATGATATCTGATCTACTTGTAGTTAAGTAGAGAAGTGATCCAATTATACCTGTATATCTTGATTCATCCACTTATTTACCTTTCTCATCTAAGTCAAGGTAGGTTAAAGTAGCCATTGGAGTAGATGCTTCTTTGCATTTTTCCATACCGAATTTCTTTATTAGTTCTATGCACTATTTAGTTTGACTAAGGAAGGTCCCATGTTTCATTTGCTTGACTTGAAGTCCTAGAAAGAAGTTCAATTCTCCCATCATAGACATCTCAAATTCTTTTTGCATGCAGCATGAAAATTCCTTGCACAAGGTTTCATTAGTAGAACCAAGTATAATATCATCAACATATATTTGAACAATTAACAAATCATCATTTACTTTCTTAATAAACAAAGTTTTGTCAACCTGAACTCTAGTGAAAGATTGTTCAATTAAAAAACTGCTCAATCTATCATATCATGACCTTGGTGCTTGCTTCAAACCATATAAATCCTTTTTCAATTTGTAGACATAGTTAGGATGTTCATAATCCAAAAAACCCGGTGGTTGGTTGTTAGTCAGTTAATACAACTAACTTTTGTGTAAAAAAGCTGTGTAAATTGTATTCGACTCCTTCCATTTACAGTTCTTTTTGTAGTATCGTGAGTACATTTTGTTAAATATAGGTAATAAGTACTTAGTATCCCACATTTTTGTATTTAATAACCTTTCCATTTCAATTTCAGGTAAAATAAGCAAGTTTGTGGAAGTGCTGATTTTGAGCCACTTGCTAAGCCAATTCTCTGGCTTAGCAAGCCATCTGCTAAGCGCAGCAGTTCATGGCTAAGCGCGTAGAAGATCCTGAAAGCAGAAGAGTTGTCATGATGCACTCAGCGAGAATCAACTCGCTAAGCGCACTGCTTGCACCTCCGGACTGAGCGAAGAAGAGGCGCGCTAAGCCAAATGTCACTTAGTTTGGCTAAGCGAACCAGAATGTGGCTGAGCGAACGACCAAAAATCAGGAACACTATTTAAAGCCTGAAATAAAAAATTGAAGGGAGTTCTCAATTTTTGGCATGTTCTCTATTCTTGGAAGCATTCCTCTGAGTGGCTGAGTGGCGGAGAGAACTTTTGGTGTGAAGATCCTGAGGGACAATAGAGATTAAAAAGGAAGTTATCATGCGAAGTATTGGATGAGAGTTGAGTGATTGTGAGGTTTCTAGAGGTGAAGGAGATATCCTCACCACTTGTACTTCCTAATCTTTCATTTTCTCTTTTTTCATCTTTGTAAGAGAAGCTTCCTAGTTATGGAGAGCTAAATCCTCAGTTGGTTCTTCCTACGGGCTACTTGATGTAAATACTCTTATATCTATCTAATGATGTTGTATGTGTTCTTTGTGCTATCGGTACTTCTTTTTTAGTATGCTTTTTCCTTGATCACGTAGATGCATGCTCAGCTATGGTCATTCAACATTGGGAAATGGTTTGATCCTTAGAACTTGATAGGACGGGGCTAGTTTATCGTATTTTCATGAGGGATCGGGGTACAATAACCTAGTTGTTGGTATGTATGTCTTAATGCAATTCTGGTCAAGTTTAGTCCAACAAGAGGGATCTGAGGATGACGCTTGGTTAGGATTAGGCTAAACATGCATGAGACATCAGGGTTTAGCAGTCCAGGAGACAACATAGAACACAAAAACGTTTTTAGGTAGAGAACATCTTTAGTAGCATCAATCGCCCAGTAGGAAGACCAACACGTTGACCATCTACCTTTGCACCCACCACTGCTCACCTTTTATTTACATTTATTTAGTTAGTTTACACACATGTCCATACTACACATAAACCTTTTATAACAAGACACTTATTTACTGAACCACAACTTTACCAAGTAAAACAAGTTCCCTGAGAGTTCGATACTCGGTTCTTACCGTTTTATACTACTTGTGCAATCTGATGCACTTGCCGGCCATCTATCATTGGTCTACATACACTTCTTGTTCAATGCATCCATTGAGGAAAGTGCTTTTTACATCCATTTGAAAAAAGTATGAAATCCATAATACATGTAATGCAAGCAGTAATCTTATAGCTTCTAACCTTGCAATTGGAGCATAGGTTTCGTCATACTTAATTCCTTCTTCTTGGTTGTATCTTTTTGCAACCAATCTTGCTTTAGTCCTTACTATGATGCCAGATTCATCAAGTTTGTTTCGAAACATTTATTTGGTTTCGATTGACCTGTGAGAGGTTGGTTTAGGAACTAAATCTCATACATCATTTCTCTTAAACTGATTTATCTCTTCATGCATTGCCAATAACCAATGTTCATCCCACAAAGCTTCATCAATGTTTCTTGGTTCAACCTGAGAAACAAAAGCCATGTTGTTGCACAAAATTCTAAGTCTAGAACATGTAGGACACCTTTGAGATTTCTCCATTTATGTTGTCTAAGGAGAGATCTTTTTGAGTTCTCCACTCTCTAGGAAATTCTTTAGGCATTGTTGTAGAGATCTCTTTGCTTTATTCAAAATCTTTAGCCTTGATGTCATCTTCAAGAACATAATTCTTTTCCTGAAAACCTACATTTTCTTTTAAAGAATTTTCTTGAACAATAAAGTTATTTTCATCACAAACCACATGTATAGATTCTTCAACATTTAAAGTTCTTTTATTGAATACCCTATATGCCTTACTATGCAAAGAATAACTAAGAAAGATAGCCTCATCGACTTTTGCATCAAATTTGCCAAGAGAATCTTTATCGTTGTTTAAAACAAAACACTTACAACCAAAAAATCTCAGGTGTGAAATGTTCGGTTTTCTTCCTTTACACAGTTCATAATGAGTTTTCTTCAAAATAGGTCTAATAAGTACTCTATTCAAGGTGTAACAAATAGTATGTACAACATCTGCCCAAAAGTACTTAGGTAACTTTTGTTACCCCTAATAACCTTGTGCCAACTTGTTCAATGTATGCAACATGTATCTGATCCATCTGTCCAGGAAAAACTCAATATTATATTCCCTCTGGTCTTGATTATAAGCAAAAAAATATGTATTTTGGACTTGTTAAAGAATTTTTTATCTTCATTAAAAGTGTGCAAGTCCCAATTAAAAATTGAACATTTTTCTTATACTATCCTTAATTGGAACTTGATATCAAGTATAAAAAAAGTCTTTGTCCTTATTAAAAGGAGGGTATTTTGGAGATAGTTTCATTCAATAAGACATTGGTTATTGAGTTTTGCTTATATTTACGACCAAAACAAAAGTCTTTATTGCTTATATTCGAGCTTGGAGGGAGTATGTCGCTTAATTGATCACCTGTTCATAACATTTGTTTCTCTAAGAACTAAGAAGAAAGCATATTATTGAAGAATAAGGATTCAATTCTTCTCACTAGAATGGCATGGATTTATGGGCTAGTTAAGTAATCTCAGCCTCTTGGTTACAAAGGAAGAGTGTGTGTTGATAGATAAGAAGTTATTGTGAGACAACGGGTTCATCCTATTCAATATACTCTTTGCCCCTTTAGCCATAACATATCCTACGATATTACTTCCTTAAGTGAAAAGGGATAAACTTTATTCCCTAAAGTTTTTGCCTACAAAGTCCGGATTGTAAATAGTAGAAAACAAGATAGAAAAAGCCTTTATTTCATTGGTAATTTTTGGCCAAAAGACTAATCATAAGCATGGCAGAAGACCTCTTCATTTTTAGCTTAATAAATACTAACCAAAATAAAGTTGATGAAAATTAAGATGTAAAGTCTAAGGCTTTGAACTTGGGAGTACTAAAATTGTTTTTTAAAGAAAAATTAAGATAAAATGTATTTTATATACTATCTTTTAGCATTGATTCAGTGAAGTGCACTCGAATTCAAATTCTCATTGATTTAGTGAAATTCATGGTCTTTAACCCTTTTTAGCCCATTAAGAAAAAGAAAAAAATATTATACAATGGAAAAGAAAAAACAAACATGTTGCTACAAGGAAAGTTGGAAGGTGTGTTGTTTGTTTGTCCCTTCGTTACTATGATGATAATTGATATAAGATGGATTTAAAAGAGATAAAAAATGTGATGACCGATAAAAGAATGTTTAGAAATCTAGAAAGAAAATAGATTCACTATATTCAACTGGCTAAGCAATATATAAGAAATGCATATGCATGCCCTTGATGGAAGAACCAACAATGAACAATCAAAATTACATGCTTCGAGATTTTCATCAAACATGCCCCAAAAGTCTTAACCTCAGTCATAATTTACCAGTTATAGTTTTTTACCGTAACGCAACGTGCAATAATTTATCACACTTCCATTGAGGGGGGTCTTACATGTCAAAGTACAAAAATAAGCATAGGTAGCTTAGTTAGTGAGACCACGAGGCAATAGAAGAAAAAAATGGAATGAAACGGGTAAAGAAAATGAAAGGGTAGAAAAGGTACCTGAAATGTTATTAGGTTGTGAAGTTTGATGAAAAGGAAGAAAAGTTGAAGGGTTTGTTGTTTGACAGCCTGAGCCTCTGAGGCAGAGGAAGGAAGTTGAGTGGCCCCTTTTTTGTTGTTATGACCAAAAGAAGACTAAGACTAGATGGGGAAAGTTGACGATACCCCTCTGCATGCAAAAGTTAGTTGCAATCTATCCCAATCGTCTTATTTATGTACTAAAAATTGGGTGGCTACGATGGTATCCCTTGGTCTCGTTGGGAAATTGCTTTTACAGTGTTGTAAAATTTAATGAAAACTCTACGTGTGCGTGTAAAATCCCATGTGGTTGCCACTTAGCTTGGGTAGGTCCTTGTTATTATTACCTGTGTAGAATGCCCTGATATGGATCTGACCCATTAGGGAACATGTTTTTGGCACAATAGCTCCAAGAGATTTTTCACTTTACTTTGGCTGCCTTCTTTACACCAATACTGTAGACCTAATTCTATGCATTTTCCCTTTGCTACACACGAAGGTTCCCATTTCTCTTCATCTGACGCCTTCACACACCATCGCGCTTCGAAGGGTCATTTGCATCCCTTCATTAACAAGGAGTGTCATTGTTCTTTATTGTCTTGTCTCATAGATTGTGGTTTTGTTTATTTGTGTAAGGTGCTTTGGTGAAGAGGTCATTTTGGAGATGGTTGAATGGTTTGTCCAATAAGGCTTTGAGTTTTATGCGTTGCTGGCACAATTTTTTTAAGGTGTATTTATGTATAATTAAGATACTGGATTGAATAATTTGGGTTTGTTTTGAAAATGCAATTGATTGTGTGACTTCATTTTGGTATGTTGAATTGAAGCATGTAAATGTTGTAGTTTTATTATATTTTTTTGTTAAGGTGTGTAAAGTGTTGATTTTTTTCCATAGATATCAATTGAAAAAGAGAGGAGAAGGAGTGAAGTCCATCAATAGTGTTTGTGAATATTCAATAAGGTAGCAATGAAGCCCATGGTGAGTACATTGAATTAACTATGGTGCATATAATGGCATGACATATGGTATTGCAAATAGTGATTTGGAGTTGTTGTTTTTAGGATGTGGATGACATTGGTTCTAATTTTGGGGATAATAATGGATCTCTAGAGTACAATGAGGAATACAATTAAGTGAACGACGATGAGTATTTTGAGGAGTTCATTGAGCATTCAAAAGAATCAAATGAAAAATACTTTGTTAATGGTTTTGAGTACTATGTAAAGAACAAATCCGAAGGAGCATTTAAATTTAGCAACATTGAAGATGTAATACAAATAAATAATGTTGTTGACATTCATGATTTTGACATGGAAAATCTAACCAATGATGATGTCGGACAGTTAGATTTCGTTGAGTTGGAATTTAGCAACATTGAAGATGTAATACAAATTAAGAGTACAATGAGGAATACAATTAAGTTGTTGTTGTCATGTTGTGAGAAATAAATTTGGTGAAACATTATAACAAACATTCATTTGCTCAAGGCCTGGTTATAGAGAAGATAGTGGCCGTGTTAACTTTGCTTTGTAGAAAGCATTATTAGAAGAAGGAAACCATGTATGGGTGTGAGGCAATGTTCTAAGAGCACGTCAACATACACACAGGAAGATGGTATGGGACTATACTTGATTATAATCATAACCATGATATTTTGGAACATTCATTCTTGGCCCTCCTAGCAACAAATAGGAAAATGGCAACTAGCGATATAGTTCAAATTGAGAATTTATAAAGGATTGGTATAAGGCCTCCATATATGTTTGGTGCATTTGCCAACAATGCAGGGGTATATAAGATGTGAGTGGATATATATAATCAAGTTTGCTGACAAAGAGGGCAACACTCTTTTGATGTGAGTGGTGCTATGAAATATTTTGAAGACTTGTGTTTGAAAGATTCAATGATGTTTGTATCTCACGCAGTGGATGGCAGCAATCAACTTCGGCATCTATTTTGGTCTGATGGGGAGAGTCAATTGAATTACAAGGTGTTAGGTGATGCATTTGCCTTTGATGCGACATATAAGAAGAATAAATACTTGTGCCCTGTTGTGATTTTTCCAGGTGTTAATAACCACTAACAAACCATTGCTTTTGCACGTGCAATTATGTGTGATGAGACCGAAGACACTTAAGTGTGGTTATTGAAGTAGTTTGTTGAGGCTATGAAAGGAAGACATCCTTCGTCTGTGATAACTAATGGTGACTTGACCATGAAAAATTCCATAAGAAGGATATTCCCCAATGGAAATTGTTGAGAAATGCAGTCAACAATGTTCACATACTTGCTTTCATGCCTTATTTGAAGACATGTATGTTGGTTGACCTTGATGTGGCTGATTTTGAAGTCCGGTGGGTGAAAGGGTAGTTGAATTTGGCTTGGAAAATAACACTTGGATAAATGATTTGTATGAAAGGAAAATAACACTTGGATACATTTTTTGCAGGTATAAGGACGACATCCCATTGTGAATCATTCCAAAATCACATTTCAAGATATGTTCACTCAAAGATCAATCTTATGAATTTTGTTCACAATTTCACAAGTGCATTAGTTATTTCTGTCATTGGGAACTTATCGTATTTTTTTTCACTTATGGTGATGAAGTCTTGGAAAGTAATATTCATTGTATTGAGAGGTCTGCAGACAAGAAATACACAAAAAAGATGTTCAAGATGTTCATACAAGTTCTTAAGAAATGCTCCTACTACAAAGTTGTTGATTGTCATGAAACTACAATGTGTTTAATGCAATTAGTTGTGAAGTATCGATGTGTTGAACGAAAGTGGTCTGTGTCTTATTGTCCATCAGTGGTTGGTTCTAAATGTTCTTGTCTTTGGATGGAATCCATTGGCTTACCATGTTTTCACATTGTTCTTGTTCTTATCTTGTTAGACTTTTACGAAATTCTTGACTCTTTGATACTTAAAAGGTGGTCTAAAGGAAAAATAAGGGAAAATATGCCAATAGTTCAATGTATTGGAATTCTCAGCATAGTGCTAGACTTGCAAGTTCGCTTCATCTTTCAAGACAACTATTTGAGTTTGCATGTCATGATGAAGATGACTATCATAATTTGATGGAATATTTTACAGCACATGTTAATAGATTGAAGTTAAAATATACTTCTACAACTGTTGATGATGGTAATGCTGGTAATGTGCTTGTAACATTTGAAATAGACGTGTGTTTTTTTTTTCATTTTATTGTGTACTTTTAACTTTTAAGTATTGCATGTTATTATTACCAATGAGGTGGCAACTTTCATTAGTGCTTCTTCTTTCAATCTTGTCATTGGCATTGTCAACATCCTAATAACTGATTAGCCTAAATTTCTTTCTATTCTTAAAGTATAAACCAAGATTAGGAGTTCCAATTAAATATCTAAATATTCTTTTAACAACAGTTAAATGGACTTCCCTTGGGTCTTATTGGAATCTAGCTCATAAGCCTACACTGAACATTGTGTCAAGCCTAGATGCAATCAGATTCAACAATGAGCCAATCATTGTTTTATATTAAGTGTTGTCCACTTGTCTAGTCTAAGACACGTTGGTTGCATAGGGGTTTTCATTTCTTTAGCATCATCTAGGTTGAATTTCTTCAAAAGCTCTTTCGCATATTTGGTTTGATGGATGTAGATTTCATTTCTAGTCTGTTTAATTTTTAGTCCTAAGAAGAATTTTAGTTCTCCTATCATGCTCATTTCAAACTTAACTTGCATCAACTTAGAAAAGTCCTCACATAGAGGTTCATTAGTAGAACCAAATATGATGTTGTCCATATAAAGTTGGACTAATATAAATTCAGTCATAATTTTTGTGGGACAGAGTTGTGTCCACTTTCCCTCTTTCAAAACCATTTTCTAAAAGAAATTAACTAAGTCATTCATACCAAGCATGATGAGCTTGTTTTAGTTCATAAAAAGCTTTGTTTAGTTTGAGAACATGTTGAGAAAATGTGTCACCCTCAAACCAAGGGGGTTGTTCTACATAAACTTCCTTTTGCATCAATCCATTAATGAATGTGTTTTTTACATTCATTTGATATAGCTTCATTTTGTTGTGAGCAAAAAATGGAATGCATATTGCCTTTAGATGAGCAACAAGAGCATAAGTTTGATTATAGTCTATACCTTCCTGTTGTAAGTAACCTTTGGCAACTAACTTTGCCTTGCTTTTCACAACCTTACCTACCTCATTCAACTGGTTTCTAAATAACCATTTGGCACCTACTGCATTCTTTCCTTGGGGTAGTTCTACAAACTTCCAAATATTGTTCTTCTAGAAATGGTCAAGTTCTTCTTGCATGGCCTTGACCCAGTGTTTATCCTCCATAGCATCATCAATGTGTTTTGGTTCTATCTCTAAGATGAGTTTTGTGTAACCTTGTTTGAGAGACGCCTTTGTTTGGACTTTGTTTGAGGGGTCCCCATTGATTTGGCTTTCTAGATGGTTCTTTATGAGGATTTGTCAAGTTGGTTCTCTGACTTCTTAAGGATGGTCAAGTGCTTGATTGGACACATCTACTTCTATTGGTTGATATGTTGATGTTGAGGGTCCAATGCCATCATCCCGTCTGAGATATGCAATAGACTCATCCAACTATAACATTTCAATATCATGCTTAGTGTCATTAAACTTCACATGGATAGCTTCCTCCATAATTGAGGTTCTAGAATTTTATACTCTATAAACCTTAGATGTTTTAGAGTATTCAAGCAATATTCCATTGTCACACTTAGAGTCAAACTTACCCAAGTTGTCCTTAGTGGAAAGAATGTTTTTACTTGAAAATGAGTTTTTGATTTGTTTTCCCTTCTAACATGCTTCACAAAGTAAATCATCTTTGTATGAAAACCTTAGTAATCATCTTACGAGGTCATGCTTTTGTAGCTTTGAGATTAATCCTGGACTAGCATGTCCAAGCTTCTTGTGCCATACCTGATAATTTTCCTTTATTATTAGTAAGCATGTTACATTTTGTATAGATAGCTCACACGGTCGATCTTGTACAGATTACCTTTTCTTTTAACAGTAAATAGTGAAGAGCCATTATTGTTCTAGACGGCACATCCTTCTTTGTTGAAGGAAACATTGTGTCCACTATCACATAATTGACTTATGCTAAGTAGGCTGTGTTTCAATACTTCAACAAGTAAAAGATTTTCTATAGGAGGATAAGAGTTAATGTTTATCTTACCTACACAAAATATTTTACTTTTCTAATTGACGCCGAAAGTGTCTGTTCCACCATGCACGAGGCTCAGGAGTTGGAACATATACCTTTCTCCTATCATGTGTTGTGAGCAACCATTTACCAGGTACCATGGTTGGTGTGTCTTTTTCGTGGTTAAAGATATCTGCAACAAAAATTATTTTATCCATAGGTACCCAAATCTTTTTGGGTCCTTCCATGTTAGTCTTGAAAACATTGGAGAACCCAGTCTTAGGTAGATTTCTACAATTGGATGTCAAATGTCCAATCTTTCCACAAAAATAACTGTCACAACCTACCTTATGACGGGACGACGAAAGAAAAATAAATAAACCAAAGAGTTCGTCTCCATGGGAGAAAATGAGTGGAGTCGCCAACAATGTTTATTCGAGGAAAATGTTAGAAAAACCAAAAAGAGGTATGTCAATATTGAAAAGAAGGGGTTCAGGAGTTGTTTGCGCATAGGGAAGGTATTAGCACCTCACTCGCCTATCACAAGGGGCGACAACCTTTAATCGAGTGTGCATAATGTGACTTCAAAATTATTTATTTTTCCCTTTTTTATATTTTTATATTCTTTTGGGGTTGACAAGGGGGCTGCCTTTGCTCCTACGTATCCTCAGATGCGATGAGGAATTCAGACCTATGTAGTTCTTTAAGTCTGAATGTTTGTGTGTTAAATTGATTTTATGTTTTTGAAAGATTTATTTTAATTGCAAACAAAGAGTCGTTTAGGGCGTTGGACCTTGAAATGATGTTTTAAATTTTGAAAAGTGAAGAGAATCGTTAAGGCATTGGACCTTGAAACGGTCTCAAGTGATATTTGATGAAATAAAGTTAGTTATGAGTTGGTTTTATCTTGGTTTTGTTTATTAACTTTCAATCTTTTTAAAGACAATTTTATTGCACTAGTGATCGGTTAAGATTGAACTTTATAAAGAAAAAGAGATTACAAATGATAGATAGAGAAGATGAATGTGCACATAATAACAAGGGGGCCCCCTAAGGGTACATAGATCACATTCAAATCCTAAAAATAAAACTAACTGACTGGTGCGACGAACATCGAACAAGAAACGACGTAAGGAAGATCACAATTGCGATTCGGTAGCGCCTCAGCTTCGTTTCCTATTTTTTCTTGTTCCTTTTTCTCAACTTTCTCAATTCCCTCAAGTACTGAACCTTGGAACCCTTTAAAACACCCCTAGGATGCCTATTTATAGGCAAAAGGCCACCTTGGGGCAGTTGTAGCTTGCCTAAGCGAGCTAAAATTTAACCCTAAAGTAGTGAGCTCGCCCAGGCAAGTTGGAGCTCACCCAGGCGAGCTAGTCCCTTAGCCTTGAAGTTATTTGGTGGCCCAGGCGAGCCAAATGCTGGCTTGAGCAAGCTGGGGCCTAGGAAAAACAAGGAAAAGACACTTTTGCCCTCCTTTCTAGGTATCTTTTGTCTTCCTGATCGAAACACCGAATGGTTCGTTGCTTTGCACTGTAACTGGCGTTCAAAACCATAAGTTGACTAGCAAGGATTAAAATATCAACGAATGATAGTCCCTGGATGAAGTTAGGGTATGACAGTTGCCTCTCTTTACTTATCTTTTATTGGAAATAAAAGGGAAGTGAAGATAAGGACACTAATTTCGTTCGAGCAACCTTGCTATCTAAAATGGACACCAGAGAAAACAAAAGAAATTAAACCAAAAAAGAAAAAGGACATTGAAGTCCTATAACACTAAACATAGGACTTTGAAGTCTTTAAAAAACATAAAAAGGGAGGACATTGAAGTCCTATAGAGCATAAAAGTAGACGTCATTTGATGTGTTGTTTTTGAAAGCATAGAAGCAGAGCAAGTTGAGTCTTAAGAAGCACAAAGACAAGGACATTGAGTCCTATGAAAGATAAAGGCAAGGACATTGAGTCCTATTGAGTCTTATGAAAGACAGAAGATGTTGAAGTCTTATAAAGTGTAAAAGACAGAAGACATTGAAGTCTTTGAAATGTAAATGACTGAAGACATTGAAGTCTTAGAAATGTAAATGATTGAATAAAGTCTTTGAAATGTAAATGACTGAAGACATGGGAGTCTTTGAAATGTAAATGACTGAAGACATGGGAGTCCTATTGAGTCTTATGAAAGACAGAAGATGTTGAAGTCTTATAAAGTGTAAAAGACAGAAGACATTGAAGTCTTTGAAATGTAAATGACTGAAGACATTGAAGTCTTAGAAATGTAAATGATTGAATAAAGTCTTTGAAATGTAAATGACTGAAGACATGGGAGTCTTTGAAATGTAAATGATTGAAGACATTGAAGTCTTTGAAATGTACAAGACAGAGGACTTTGTGTCCTATGAAAACATAAAGACAGAGGACTTTGAGTCCTATGAAAGATAAAGGCGAGGACTTTAAGTCCTATGCAAGATAAAGACGAGGACTTTGAGTCCTATGAAAGATAAAAGCAAGGACTTTGAGTCCCATGAAAGATAAAGGCGAGGACGTTGAGTCCTATGAAAGATAAAGGCAAGGACTTTGAGTCCTATGAAAGATAAAGGCAAGAAATTTGAGTCCTATGAAAGATAAAAGCGAAAACTTTGAGTCCTAGCAAAGAAGCCAAAAGGTACTAGTACCAAAGGGCTCAACCTTATGAGAAAGCAAGAGGTTGACTCTTTGAGAGGGCCTCTCATCCTAAACTCAAAATATAAGACATTAGATTTAGGAAATTGGTATATAAAGAGAAATCTATGCACTCATAGCCTAATATGAACATGATTTTTGGGATGCAAATGCATGCAACCTTCATCTTAAAATGTTGTAAATGTAGGCTTTGTATCTAGTAATGCAAAAGGTTTTGAATCATGTAAATTGTGTAATGCTCATGACATTCTTTCCTATTTTGGTGACCTTAATTGTTTTCTTTTTTTCCTTCCCCCTTTTTTGTGTGAAAAAACACAAATTGGTTGTCTCTTTCTAAAAGATGTGATAACTCATGCAACCTCATCTTATCTTTTGTGAATCTCTTTGGGGACTCCCTTAGAGTGTATGTTTTGATTTAATCACTTGACGATTTGGGTGACGGTAGTGGAGCCATTTGAAATTTACTCAATCAATTAAAATATTGATCCTATGGTTCGTCCCTTTCTTTTTGTTTAAAACCTTCTATTATTCTTCACAACAAGGAAACATAAGGCTTTGGGATCAATCGTGCGCCCCATTGAAGGATGACAATGGAATGTCACACTTTGGTATGTGACCAAGTGAAACTTTCTTGATTTAAAGTCATAGAGTGATGCCAGGGGTCAGTTGATCCCGTTGAAACTTGATGACATGGGCTGATTCCGAAAGAATTTATACAACAAAGGGTACCCTTGGATTCAAAAGGAATCCTAAGGAGTTTGCATGAGCGACTAACATCAGATGTACCCTACTATCATAATTGTCTTTGGGCATTTTCCACAAGCTCCTGGTCAGATGAGTTTTCTTCTCAAATGTGCAAGGGCGAAACCTTGACTATTCTCTTTTTTCTATATTTTATTTAACAATCACAAGCGTGTGCGGGTTCCATTCCAGAATCCCTACTTAAAAGGAAAATTAGTCATTCCTTGATCCACATGGGCTTTATTGGGCTTATAATGTGGTCAGGGGTAAGATGATGTAATCCTCTCTAGGAAGGGACCAGTCACTAGAGCCATGAGCAAGAGGCTCCAAGAGGATTGAGCTAGAGTTGCTGAAGAAGGCCCTAGGGTTCTCATGAACCTTAGGGTAGATTTCTGAGCCCATGGGCCAAGGTTGGGTCCAATTATCTTTGTAAATATTAGATTAGGATGTCATTATATTTGGTACTTTTATTTAGGGCTCCATAATGTAGGTAGGGTATCCTAGAAATATAGGATTTTTCAGCCCTTGTATTTTAGGGCACCTAGACTAGTTTTTGTATTAAGGGTAGTTTTGTAATTTCACATGCACTAAGTGAATATTTGATGTGTGTGTTGGGAAATAAATTTAATTGAATTGGTAGAAGCTCAATCCAATTAAATTTTAGAGGAGGAGGTGAGCATTTGCTTACTACACCCCATTGTCACATCATATAGTCACATTTTGTGCATGTCTTTCATGCTTTACATGCCTCATGACACCTAAGCACACTTAGTGGAGAATCTTGGAATTGATCTTGGATTAGTGGGCTGAACCATAACTAAAATTCACTAATCATAAATAGTGAAATTTTGGCTCCACAAATTGAATTTCAAATTCAAGTGAAATTTGAATTGAAATTCAAATTTCCCTCCAATTTTGTGTGACACTTAGGCTATAAATAGAGGTCATGTGTGTGCATTTTTTTCAACTTTGATCATTTGAGAATTACACTTCAAAGTTCAAACCTCAATTGAGGCACAAAATTTCGTGCTCCTTCTCTTCCTTTCCCTCCACTCATCTTCTTCCTTCAAGCTCTTATCCATGGCTTCCTATGGTGGTGAGCTTCTTCTTGACTCATCTTCTCCATGAAGTGGCATCTCCAATCATCTTTCTTCCTTCTCCATTCCGCTGCCATGATCTTCAAGAAGCAAAGGACTCAATTGATAAAGAAGATCCAAGGCCTACAAGCTCCACATAGGAGCTACATCATAAGAGGGCTATGAAAGAAAGGATCAGAGAGGCTCAAAGAGTGTTTAAGGGTTATATTGAGTAAGAACCTTGAGAGTGTTGCTCGTACTTTTATTCATTTCAACTTTTGGGTTGGGCTCTACTCCTTTAGTCTTATACATTAATCTTTTATTGCACTTTTGTGCCTTCCTTGTAAAATCTAGAGATCTTTCGTCTCTTTTTTTTTACTTGCCTTTGGTGGATTTTATGTTCTTTCTTTTTTTCATTGTTTCCCAACTTCATGCATGTGTTGTTTGCATTGCTCTTCCCGCCGATTTAGCGGTGATTCCTACTTAGGGTTCTTATTTTGTTTTTGTTGTTTTTTGTGTTGTTTTTAGAAAACAAATATGCTTTGGCTCGGTGGGGGTAGCAAGGGATACATTAGTGTTTGGGATGTTGAAACACGACCATGTGTCATCTCAAATATTGACTAGATACTTTTATAGTTTGGATTTTGGGACAAAACTTTTGATAAAAATGCTCCTTATTCTTTTTTATTTTTTTAATTTTTGATACCCTAATTTTTTGCCTAGGCCGCTTTTTTAGGTTTTCAACCTATCGGGTGAGTACTTCTAATCTGCCCCTAGGTTTGCTTGAGGCTCATGCATGGTGCCTCTCATTGCCCCAGTGTAGGGCTCTAAGGTATCCATTGTTGTCTTTTGTCATGACCTTGTAGCAAGGAAAAATGAAAGAAACTGTGTGGGTTCTTGAAAATGAATTTTCAAGGATGAGAAATATTTAAAGGATTTTCAATTGACAAATTTAGTCGAATGACTCTTGTTCTTGACAACTCACTTTTCTCTCAAAAAGACAACCTTTAAGAATGATAAAATAAGGTCACATGAATGTCTGTACTTCTTATTTTTTATTTGAAACTCAGTCAATCAAACATTTTTTTGCTTTACTCATCGTTTACGACACCCTCACCAAATGTGGAGAATGAACAATTTATGATTGAACAAACTTGGAGATCAACTCAGGAGCGTTGGTCGCTTGAGAAAACAAAACAATGGCTTACATTCACATTCCAATGAAAGTTAAATAAGCAAAGATGTAATTGTGAGAGAATGAGAGACAAGGACAACAAATTTATCCATATTATTAGCATTGTGACTGTTGTTTACAGTAATGGCTTAAACCTGAAAATCCTAATGATTCATTGGAGACATCTAACAACAACATTCAAATTTCCCCAAGCATCATACATAGTATTGCTTGATGACATCAGAATTCATGAGCGATTCTCCTCCTCGAATCTCAGCCAACTTGCATCAATCAGACTTTGCACCTTATGTTTCAGAGTCATACAGTGCTCAATGGAATGCCCTGAAACTCCCCCATGATAAGCACACATCACGTTGGGGTTGTATCCTCTGGGAAATAGAGGTTGAGAAATCTTTGATGGGCTTATGACTACAATTGCATTATCGAGCAAATAGGGGAGTAAGTTAGCATATGGCATTGGAATTGGGGTGAATTCTACAGGCTTCTTTTCTAGAAAGTTCCTTCCCTGGTTGGTGTTTTGATTTGTATTAGGGTTGGTGTTTGGACTTGGATGTGCATTGGGTGGATTTTGTGGCTGATTTGGGGGTGGCCTTTGTGGATGATTGGGCATTCTTGGCTGGTTGGGTGATGGGTAATGAGAAGGACTGATATTGGCTGAGTATTGATATTGTTGGGCTAATGGGAAATTTGGCCATGTAGGAATGGCAACCACAACATGGGTTTCTCCCTCCTTCTTATTCCCTTCATTTTCCCCAGGCCTCCTATCACCAGAATTCATCGAAGCAATGTAATCAAATTTGCCTCTTTTCAGGCCTACTTCGATTCTCTCACTCGTAAACACTAAATTTGCAAAGCTTGAAGGCATGTAACCCACCATCTTGTCATAGTAGAACACTAGTAATGTGTCCACTATCATTGTTATCATTTCCCTCTCCATCGTTGGGGGTGCTACTTAAGCTGCCAGATCCCTCCACCTTTGGACGTATTCTTTGAAAGATTCATGCTCCCTTTTGCACATGTTCTACTACTCCATTCTATCCGGAGCCATATCAGAATTGTACTAATACTGCCTAATGAAGGCAACCATTAGGTCTTTCCAAGAACGGACCTGAGAAGGTTCCATATTATTATACCAGGGGATGGCTACCCCAGTAAGACTTTCCTGGAAGAAATGCATCAACAATTTTTCGTCTTTCGCGTATGCCCCCATTTTCCTACAGTACATGTTCAGGTGATTCTTGGGGTAAGTAGTTCCCTTGTACTTATCGAAATCCAGCACCTTAAACTTTGGAGAAATGACCACGTCAGGCACTAGGCACAACTCTGCCATGTCAGCAAAGGCATAATTTCCGCCTCCTTCAATGACATTTAACCTTTCCTCTATATGATCAAATTTCTCCCTTTTTGCCATAGCAGAAGGGACTTTTCCTACCACAAAATGCAAGGGTTGTGGTTGTGGGCGATACTGAGGCCCCCCAAAGTGTTTGGCAGGGGTACGCCACCAAATGCTTGCCCCTCAGTGGCATATCCAAGGTGAGGCTTGAAGTCGGCTAAAGTGTGGTCTCGGGGTACTTCATGTGTCTCCCCATGGGTTGAGGGACCAGTGCATGACCAGATTGGGGATGTTGGCTCTCAATGGGTATGGAAGCAGAGTTATCGACATTCTCATTGGGAGCGTGTGCAAAATTTGTGGGAAGGAATGCTTGCTCTAGACCTGCACAAAATGGCGGTCGCCCATACTTCCCAATGCTTTGCCTCCCTGCCCTACCATATCCGAGACTGGATGATTTACTTGATTGAGGCCAGATGGGTGAGTCGGGTCCACCTTAGTGGCGGTACTTGCGGCAATGACTGTAGCCATGTTGACCTCCATCATTTTTCTCATACTCATCATGGCTTCCATCATTGTGGTCATTTGCTCTTTCATGGCCTCCATGTCGGCCTTCATCTATTCATGTACCTCCTCTATTTCACTCATCACTCTAGCTTTGGAACGCGTTTGGTAAGGGTGTCGTAAAGCACGTTCTTTCCTTTTGATTACAATGATTATAGTTCTGATTTAAGGGAAAGAATTCAATGAGCAATGCCACCAATGTGAACAGAAAAATAAGCATGAATGTATGTGGATGATACATTGTTGAAGTATTGTAAATTTTTACACAGAACATTCAGTAGAACATAAGGTCCAATCAATTCAAATTTTCATTAAAACAACATTGTTCATTACATCTTGTCAGAGTCAAAGTGCAACTTGGAATAAAACATGGACATCAACAGTCCCTAATTTTGTAAATTATTTAGCTCAATCATGTGTTGGCAATAACCAAAGATGCTATGTAAAACTCAATCCATCTTTTGCCCCAACTTTTTGCAAGTTGTTTACCTCCATACTTGTCCTTGACTTGATGAAAACCTTTTCTTAAAAGCATCAGCTTGGTTAGACCCCATAATCCAAGGAATAGAAATTTTGATTGTCAATACTTTGACAACATATCATAGGGATGGATGATTAGGGCACACTTATGCTATGCATGACAAATGTAGTTATGAGATCGACATGAGACACCTGAAAAACCATCCTTTCCTTGTTAACCATGCATTAGGTACCATGTTCACGTGATTTTCAATCATTTTTCAAGAGAAATGGGTGTATAACCCCAACATGGTCTGTTTATAGCTATCATCATGGTACCTAGCACATGTAACTAAAAATGTGGTGTAAACTTTCATGCTTCATCATGACTTTCTTTTTGTTCTTTTTTTTTTCAAAAAATGCAAGGCATGAGCAACTATGCGTCAGGATCATGCATGAGTGAACATAACATGCGGATGATGAAAATAGAATTTATGCAATTGGCAGAATAAAAACATGCTAAATGAAGATGTATGATAATGCAATCACTTATGCAATGCTTGAATATGATAAATGATAAATGCAGGAATGATATGTCCACTATGATGCTATGAAGAGATGCATGATGCGATCAAGGAACAAGCTAGAGTGAGTTTTCTTTGTGCCCCTAAATCAGGAACCTAATGGAAAGGATTCAAAAGTCCACTTCTAGTGACAACTCCCAAGGGTACTTTCATGTAACCTTACCGGTCTCTAGAGATATCATCCTCTTAGATAATACATTGTGGCGATAGGGACTATCAGCGACAATGCATCACCAAAAGAGGAAAACTCTAGATAAGGCTTCACTGTTATCAAGCGAATCGGAGACCCAGCATGACCATAGATCGACCTCCACTCCTTATGGCTCACTTAGACGGGTATAGGGCCTAATATCTCAACGTGTGTGCAAAGGTGTAGGTGCCATGTGTGCATAGAAAAAATATTTCTAACTGCGAATGTAATAGATAGACAAACACACACCAAACACAATAACATAGCAAAGTTTATACACAAATATGTACAAAACAAAAGATAAAAGAGAAGAGAGAGCATAAATAAAGAAGAAGTCACGATAAAACATTGCACACTGATCGAATGGCTTAACTCTCTAATAGTCCCCAACGGAGTTGTCATCTGTCGCAACCTACCTCACGACGGGACGACGAAAGCAAAATAAATAAACCAAAGAGTTCGTCTCCTAGGGAGAAAACAAGTGGAGTCGCCACCAATGTTTATTCGAGGAAAACGTTAGAAAAACCAAAAAGAGGTCTACGAATATTGAAAAGAAGGGGTTCGGGAGTTGTTTATGCATAGGGAAGGTATTAGCACCCCACGCGCCCACCACAAGGGGTGGCAACCTTTAATTGAGTATGTATAACGTGACTTCAAAATTATTTATTTTTCCTTTTTTATATTTTTATATTTTTTTGGGGTCGACAAGGGGGTTGCCCTTGCTCTTACGTATCCTCAGGTGCGATGAGGAATTCAAACCTACGTAGTTCTTTAAGTCTGAATGTTTGTGTGTTAAATTGATTTTATGTTTTTGAAAGATTTATTTTAATTGCGAACAAAGAGTCGTTTAAGGCGTTGGACCTTGAAACGATGTTTTAAATTTTGAAAAGCGGAGAGAATCGTTAAGGCATTGGACCTTGAAACGATCTCAAGTGATATTTGATGAAATGAAGTTAGTTATGAGTTGGTTTTATCTTGGTTTTGTTTATTAACTTTCAATCTTTTTAAAGACAATTTTACTGCACTAGTGATTGATTAAGATTGAACTTTACAAAGAAAAAGAGATTGTCGATGATAGATTGAGAAGATGAATGTGCACATAATAACAAGGGGGACCCCTAAGGGTACATAGATCACATTTAAATCCTAAAAATAAAACTAACGGACTAGTGTGAAGAACACCAAACAAGAAATGACGTAGAGACGTTTCCTCTTCTTTCTTCTTCCTCTTTCTCAATTTTCTCAATTCCCTCAAGTACTGAACCTTGGAACCCTTTAAAACACCCCTAGGATGCCTATTTATAGGCAAAAGGCCACCTTGGGGTGGTTGCAGCTCACCCAGGTGATCTAGTCCCTTAGCCTTGAAGTTATTTGGTGGCCCAAGCGAGCCAAATGCTGGCCTGCGCGAGTGTTCGCTTCCGACAAGTGCACTGGATCGCACATGTAGTATAAAACGGTAAGAACCGAGTATCGAACTCTTGGGGAACTTGTGTTATTTGGTAAGCTATTTTAGCAAATAGGTGTCTCGTGTGTAAAGATAAGTGTGAATATGAACAGGTGTATAAACTATCTGTGCAAAAAGGAAAATCATGCAAGAGAAATGATGTGTAAAAACAAGTAGAAAACACGTTGGCCTTCCTAATAGGTGCCTGATGCTAAAAAGATAATCTCTATCTAACAATGCTCATGTGTTCCTATGGTGTCTCCTGAGATACTAAACCCTGATTCCTCATGATAGTTTAGCCTAATCCTGATTAAGCATCATCCGTAGATTCCTCTTGTTGGACTAAACTCAACCAGGACCGTATTAAGACACACATACACAACTAAATTATCGCACCCCGATTCCTCGTGATAGTACGACAACTTAGCCCTGCACTATCAAGGACTTTAGAATCAGACCAGTTTCCACTGTAGAATGACCCTAACAAAGCATGCATCCACGTGATCAAGGTAAAAGCATACTGGAGTGAAAAGCAGATAGCACATAGAATACACAAAACACCATTAAATAAATAAAAATATATTTACATCTGGTACCTACAGGGAAGATCCAACAGAGGATTTAGCTTTCCATAACCAGGAAGCCTTCTTTGCAACAAAGAGAAGAACAAGATGAAAGATTGCAAAAATACAAGTGGTGAGGATGTCTCATTCCCCTCTAGGATCTCACAATCACTCACAAACTCATCTCAAGCTCTTAAACCAGCTCCTGCTTCTAGCTCTAGTCTCTGCAGATCTTCACACAACAAAATCTCTCAAAACTCTCTGGAACTTGGACCTTTCTCTCTCTAGAATCTCTAGACATGCATAGCTCTGAATCCCAACCCAAACTCTCTTCACAAAATCTGATTTCTGGCTTAAATAGGTGGCCTTGTTCGTGCTCGTGTGCTTAGTGCAATTATGGACCGCTTAACGCACATTAGTGAATTTTTGCTTAGCGCGTGCCTTTCTCGCTTAGCGGATGGATTGAAGCGGTGCGCTTAGCGAACCTGTACAACTCATCTTCTTCCAAAGTCTTCCTCGCGCTTAGCCCATGAGTGTTGCGCTTAGCAGATGCTCGCTAAGCAAGCAAATTGGCTTAGCGGGAAGGTGAAAAACAACACTTTTCAAAGCTTGCCTAATTAACCTGAAATTGAGAGAAAATGATTATTAAACACACAAAATGGAAGTACTAAGTAGTTATTACCTATACTTAACAAAAAATACTTATAATACTACAAAATAACCATAAATTGGAAGAGTTTGATACAATTTACACAAGTTTTATACACAAAAGGTAGTCGTATTAACAACTCCCCCAAATTTACAGTTTTGCTTGTCCTCAAGCAAAAAGAGAACAACTAACTTGTCCTTAAGTGACAATAACATGCAGTGATTATGTACAAAGGTGTATGCAACAGAAGTTACTGATTGCATGATAAGAGAATGAAGCATTATGTACTCATCACTTGTCTTTCACAAAATATGCAGCTATTCAAAGAGAAGAATAAAATGGAAGTTGTACTATTAGATGAAGTTAGTCATAAGACAGATATTAAGGAAAGTAGCTTAAACCATAGTCTCATGGCTACTGTTTCACTCAAGCACAAGTGTTTAAGCTATTCATTAATAACAACTTGAAAGAGGTCCAATCTTTGAATTTCATCTCATGCCATAAAGTCAGAAATGTATAAACAGAATCAGAAGGACTTTCTCAGGCTTGTAGTGTGGCTTGGCTACAAAAATTCATTGATTTTTCTAAGATTCAAAGGTTTAGATTCTAAGAGAGCATAAATCCTAGACTTATCCAAATGATCTTGTGTCATACAAGTAGCTTTCTCACTATCTTTTCCTCTTAATTTGCTTTTGACCTTATTGTAACAACACAATTTTTTTTCTTTTTTTCTTTTTTTTTATCATACAACTTATTTGTTGTGTGTGTTGATGCTTTACCTTTTTCTTTGCATTCTAACTGACTTTACTCCCCCAAATTTGGGGTAAATTTTGCCTTGAACCATATGCTCTCCTAGAATCTAAGCAAGGTATCAAGAGATAATTATTTAAGTTCAGGGTTCAATTTATGACAAAATCATTCAGCATATAAAGGGAGCAAAGGATACAATTATCTTGCAAGGTAAGCTGTTTGGTCAAAAGGCTTGTGTATACACAAATTATGGCCTTCATCATATTCTCATTTTACACATATCATTCTAAAATTCAGAGATTCATGCAAAGATTATTACTCACAGCTAGTCGTTCACTCACAGAGTAAGGTCACTCTCACCAGTTTTGGTTCAAGCTTTTCTTTCACAATCAATCTGTCTACTGACTAACAATTCTAAATGCAATTTCACATTCTTGTTCGTTCTTTGTCTAACATACACACTTGCTCAAAATCATGAAAAGAAACACAAATTCCATCAAAATCATGCACTCAATTCAAAATAAAGATATACACCCATTTTTCACAAAAAGATAAAAGTGCTTCACTACCATATCATCAAAATCAAGTCAAACTGTTCAAAATGCTTCACAATAAGCAAACCACTATCCATAAATAAAACTAGCAGTGTATGTCAACATAAAAGAAATATTAGGCTGAAACTATAATCATAATAATAATAAATCAAACAACAAAAAGTGTCATCAGGAGTCAAAATTCCTGTGAACTGCTCTTGGGTGTCCTGTCAGATGCAATAACGGAGTAGCTGGAGGAGAAGTGTCCATAGTCAGGACTGATGTAGTCGGGTCCTCTAGCATCTCTAGAAGAGGAGTGGAGGGGTCTGCTACAGGCTGAGGTGAGGGTATATCCTCCCTTTGTGCAGAAGGCTCTGAAGTAGCCTCAAGGGATCGCTCAGGTGTGGCAGCAACTACCTGTCTCACCTGTGTCTTCTCTGCCACTTCTCTTATAACAAATGGCTCTGGGATGGTGGCCTCAGATGACTCATCCTCCACCTGCTGAGGTACTTGGGCTGTGGGACCTTCATCTTCCCTGTGAAGAGAAGGTTGGGTCCCAGGCCAGGCTATCATCTTAGTGAACTGCTCCATTGAAGGAATAGATCCTGGAGGTGCCACCACCTGTAAACTTTGTAGTAAAATGATATGTCCCCGATGAATGCTCTGAAGCATGGCTTCCAAGCGCTAAGAATCTGTCTAAACTGGGACCGAAGAGGTTGTTGAAGTGGATGCTGGAGTAGGAGCTGCAGAAGTTGAAGGAAGCTCAGTTGGCCTTGCCCTCGCCCTCCTAGCCCCTCAAATAGAAACTATTAGATCCTCGGGGTTCCAACAGTTCTTCCTGATGTAAGCCAAGTTAATGACCGAGCTCAGGCACTCAAAAGTGAGGCTATCAGAGACAACTCCTCTAACTCTACATAATGCGGTGATTAGAGCAGGGAACCCAAGTCCAGAAGTGTTAGACTGGGCTATAAAGGTCATCTGGCCAGAGATCAGTGCTCCTATGTTCATATCCAATCGAGAGACTAGGTCCAATATCAGCCTAGCTTTATCCATTGTCAAGTCAGAAGTGTGTGATGTGGGGGCCAAGTTGGAGTAAGAGAGGACACTCCACACCTGAGCTAGTGTAGCTAGATCCTTCCTGAGAATCTTCCCAGGATGGCCCTCTAAGTTCTAGATGAATCCTCGGCCAGGTATGCATAAGGCAGCCTCTATCTCTCTGTAGGCAACCTACAGTATCTAGAGTAAGCGGGTAAGGTCTCCCCCTCAGCTAATACCACAGGTGTCTCCAAGAATGTGTTGAGACTATCAACATCAATCTTCACCAAATGACCTCTGACTCTGGACTACTTTGGTGGATGATCCTCAGAACTGTATAAATTTGCATAGAATTCTTTCACCATGGCTAGGTCTATGCTCCCATCGGCTAAATTGGTGAGGCATTTATGGAAATTACGCCTCTCCAATTCAGCCTTAAACTTATCTAGCTCAGAATGATATATCTCTACTTTCCTCTCTGGTAAAATGTTTCTCCCCGGAACATTATCTGTGTATCTGGTCCAAGCATCTAAGGAAGAAAATCTCCTTTTGTCATACTGCGCGTGGGTCTTGAACCAATACTCTTTCTCTTTCTGGAAGCCATCTGCAGACAAAGGAAGCAAACAGTTGATTAGGACTCAATTTATTAAAAATCAAAACTGAAAAAGACATTGCCCGCATAGCAAGACATGGTCCGCTTAGCTGGCCTTTGCAAAAAAAAAAAAAAAAACACTACCGCTTAGCGACATATGGAGCCGCTTAGCGGAAGTTGCAAAAATTCAGCTTCTGCAGAATTGGCTTAGCTGGACAGTGCCCACTAAGTTGAACATCTGCCGCAAGGATATGCGCTAAGCTCATTAAAGGCTGCGCTTAGTGGCACCAACTTTTCAAAGCTCAGCAGATGCCGCAACAAATCAAGCTTGGCCCAGGAAAGCTCGGCTTAGCGTGCGGCAATCAACAAAAAATTGTCTAAGTTACCTGGGCTTAGTGATTCAGCCTCGCTTAGCTGCAAGTAGTTCAGCAAGAGGATGAGTATTCATCCTCAAAGGATGAACTCGCTTAGTGCGGTAAGCGTGCTTAGCTAGTTCTACAGAGAACGCCTCTATACAATGAGTACTGATGAACTCATTTAGTGCAGCATGCTCGCTAAGTGAGTTCATCGCGTTTTCCAGAAAACGTAGAAAACATAGTTCGTTTTCTTTCACTTTTCAAGTCTCTAAAAGGCATATCAGACATGCAATGTGTGCATCATACTCAATACAGTATACAAGCATATATAGTCCTAATCTTAAACTAATTCTAACAAAACATTAAAACCCTAAAAATGTAAAACTACAGTGAAGTCTTCTATCCTTAAGTTTGGACAAGAAAACAGAGAAAAGGAATCAAGGAACTTACTTGGATGGTGTATGGTTGTTGCTTCAAAGTTGATAATGCAAAAAGAAAGCACAAATGCAAAATGTGCAAATTTTTGGAGAGAGAGAATGCAGAGACGAAGTTTCCGAAATCTGGCAAGTGAGTGTAACTGCTGTTACACTCACTTAAGCAGTTTTTCAATACTTTCGCTTAGCGGACTGCTGCGCTAAGCGAGCCAAAGAGACGTTTGGTTTCTCAACGAGGCTCGCTTAGCGGACCCGCGTGCTTAGCCGATGTTTCAAATTCAAAATAAGTTTTTTTTTTAACACACGGGCTTGGCTTAGCGCGAGGATGAGACCGCTTAGCGAGGTTTGCAGATCCAACAAGCTGCAACTCTCGCTAAGCCAGGCTCTGGCCAGCTTAGCTTAAATGATGCATCTTAAGTACAGAGGAGCATGTGCTTAGCTGATAAGGACTCGCTTAGCGCTCACATTGCCGCAAGGAATTCAGCTTAGCTGCCATGACTGGTGCTTAGCTTCATGAACCTCAATTATGGCCATAAGGAATTTAGCTTAGTGACAATAGGTCACGCTTAGCCAAGGATAAGCTGTCACTTAGTGATCAGGCTGAAGCTTAGCCGAATTCAGATCAAATTGAAGTTGGCTTAGCTCAACCTTGGCCAGCTTAGTAGACCAAATCAGCCTCAGACGCAAGGGTTGGGCGCTAAGCGCTTGAGACTCGCGGCTTAGCGCATGAACAAATATGTGCTTAGCGTGAGGCTTGTGCTTAGTGAAATGACTATTTTTTAGAAAATATTTTCTAAGTTATTTTTAGTCCTTTTTCCAAGAAATTGAAACCCTTATGTTTAACATTCAAAGATAGGCTGATATACTCCTATGTACAGATTATGCAGCAAGTTCCCAATGATCTAATGCATGAAAACAAAAATTACAGAAATTAAAACTGGGTTGCCTCCCAGGAAGCGCTTCTTTAACGTCATTAGCTTAACGCTTTTACCTCACTGGGCGATCTTATGTTTTGGTTCTTACTTTCAGAATCTCTTGACCTCCTTCCATTACCTGTAAGTAGACACTGTGTTCTGGAGCAGGCTTATCTTCAACAAACAAATCAAAATCAATTTTCTGATCTTCAAAACCTAGCTCCAGCTTCCTCTTCCCCATATCAACTATGCAGCTTGCGGTCAACATGAATGGCCTTCCCAATATTACACGGATGTCAGTATCTTCAGAGATATCCATTACCACAAAGTCTGTTGGGAAGATAAAATGTTTTACTCTGACCAACACATCTTCAATTACTCCATATGGCCTGGTAATGGAGCGATCAGCTAATTGTAAAGTCATTCGAGTGGGCATTATTTCCAACTCTCCCAATCTTCTGCACATAGAGAGTGGCATCAAATTGATACTGGCTCCCAAGTCAATAAGAGCTTTTCCCACATTGACTTCTCCAATTGAACAAGGAATAGTTACACTCCTAGGATCTTTATGCTTGGGTGGAAGGATCTTTTGGATCACAGCACTGCAGTTTCCTTCCACTATGATGTTTTCCTGATGAATATATTTATGCTTCCTTCTTAACATATCTTTCAAGAATTTAGAGTAGAGTGGCATCTGCTGCAAAGCTTCTACGAAGGGCATGGTTATTTCTAGTTTCCTGAAAATATCTAAAAATCTCGCCGGATGACGATCTTTTTCCTTCTTGGAAGGTACCACTGATGTGCCATTATTTTCTCCTATTTCTTAAACCTTTTTGCACCATTTTAATTACTGATTAGTCTTAATTGTCAAATTAATTAGGCAGTTTTATTATTTGGTCTCATTCAGCTAATTTGATGTTTTTAATCTAATTTCAGGAATTAATGAAGCATTGAGCTTAATCCGGATTTTGGTTGTGGACTTAAAGAGGGCAAATAAAGCAACATTTACCTTAGTTAATTTCTAATTAGGAGATTGCAATTTTATTTTATGTTGTTCAGTTTTTATTTCATTTTGGGCCAGAATAATGTAATAGGGCCCAATGAATTTGAGTGATCCTTATAAATAGCAGCCTTGGGATTCATGTAAGGGGATTCGATTATTCAGAGCATAGGGTTTTAGGGTTTTACGTTTAGAGCTTGATGTTACTGTTCACATGAATGCATTTTCCATTTTTCTGCTTCTTATTGCAATTTTGTTTCTTGTTCCTTCTTCTGCTTTCATTTACATTTTATGCCTTTAGCTTCATTTACGTTTCTGCTTCTAGTTTCATTTACGTTTTCTGCTTTTGTTGAAATTATGGAAGGCTAAATTTATGATGTTGTTTCCTTCTGAGGATGAAGCTTAACTCTCTTCGAGGTTCTGTTTATAATGTAGCTTCCTGGCAGTTTTCCCTTCACCAATTAACCCATATTCGTTAATGTTAATCTATGCACGTTTTGTGTTCGATTAATTGCCTTTGAGCTTAACTTACGTTCATGCTTAATGAATGAAGGGTTAATTGGTGTATGTGTTGCCTAATCATGTATTGACAACGCTAAGTTGATTTTTGCTTAGTCAATTAACATAGAGTTGGATTAAGTGGTTGACTGTTAGGGACGAATTCTTCATAACCTAGGACAAGAGAATGACTTCTAAATAAGAGGAAATAACACGTTTTTAATACTATTAATTTCGTATTCCAGTTCGCTTGTTCTTTAATTCACAAAACAAACAACCCCCCACCCCTCAATTGTTACTATTACTGCAAGTATATTATGAACATTTGGTTTATCATTGCTCGTTGGGAAACGACCTAGGATCACTTCCTAGTTACTGCATTTTAATGTTTATTTGATTTGGGTACAGCCTCGATCAACCACAGGATATGTTACTTCCACACCTTCATCCATAACTTTTTCACTGCTACTCTTCTTTGCATTCTTATTATTTTTTTCTTCTTTTTCATTTTTTTTTTCATTTTCTATTTCTTTTTCTACTTCTTTTTCTTTTTCTTGGTCCTTCAATTCTTTATTCTTGACCATTATTTGTTCCTCTTTTTCTTGATAACTTTCACCTCTCACCTCATTTTTCTTGCCATTAGTACCTTTCTTGTCAGCAGTTTTCTTCTTATTCACAACATTATCCTCTTCCTCAGCCTCCACAAACCTTTTACTCCTTGTCATCACAACTTTGTATTCCTCCTTGGGATTCTGTTCTGTATTTGCCACAAAACTGTTGGATGACTTGTCAGCTATCTGCTTGGCCAGTTGTCCCACCTGGACCTCATGGTTCTTCAGTGCTGACTCAGTGCTTTTATGATTTGACATTGTTACCTGCATAAACTGAGTCAAGGTTTCCTCCAGCTTAGTAGTCCTCTGGAATATGTTAGGTCCTTATTGGATTGGCCTGTTTGAAGGCCCACTCTGGTCTTTGTTGAACTGGTTGCCAGGGTGTGTCCTCCATTGTTCTTGTTGATTTTAGGGACCCTGTGGAAGCCTGAAAATCCTCCTTGAGTATACCCTTGTCGTTGTTGACTTTCCATATAATGAATTTCTTGAGTCTTTTCTTCAGTGGGAATACATTGGCCTGTTTCATGAGCCTCACCACAGATGGTACAACCTGTAACCTGTAAAACAAAAGAGTGCGTAGGTTGACCAATAGACAACTTAGTTGGTAGCTTACTGAGTGTTTCTGTTAAAATCTCAAGTTGCTTAGAAAGCAACTTGTTCTGTGCCAATAAAGCATCATGTGATGATAGTTCTAACAAGCTTTTCTTCGTGGGTTGATGGGTTCTGTCTCGTAGAATGGCATGATCACTGACTTACATGTTCTCAATTAGCTCAGTTGCTTCTTCTGGGGTCTTCAGTTTTATCTTTCCCCCTGCAGAAGCATCTAACAGTTGCTTGGTTTGTGGTCTCAACCCATCTATAAACATATTCAATTGGATTGGGGAAAACCCATGAGTGGGAGTTCTTCTCAACAAGCCTCTGAACCTCTCTAATGCTTCACTCAGAGATTCATCGGGAAACTGATGAAATGAAGAGATTGCAGCTTTCCCTTCCGCAGTCCTGGACTCTGGGAAATATTTCTTTAGGAACTTTTCAACAACTTCTTCCCAGGTTTTCAAACTATTACCCTTGAATGAGTGGAGCCACCTCTTGGCTTTTCTTGCCAATGAGAATGAGAAAAGGTTGAGCCTAATAGCTTCGTCTGGTACACCGGCAATCTTAACAGTGTTGCATATTTCAATGAACGTTGCCAAGTGTGCATAGGGGTCTTCATTAGATAATCCGTGAAATAAGTTCCCCTGTATTAAATGAATTAAGGAATGTGGGTAGTTGATGTTGTTAGCTTGCACTTCAGGACGTGCAATGCTGGTGAAAAATTGTGGTACTGAACAACTTGAGTAATCCTCAAGGGTAATCCTCTGGTCATGCTCTTCTGCCATGGTAATGATTTCAGATAATTGAGTGGCGGATTCCCTTGATGATGGTGAATCAGGTGATAATAAGTCAGAGAAATGAGTCTCCTCCTCAAGAATGGATGCAACTGTTTTGTCTTGCAAAAGTTTCCTTCTCCTCTCGGCCCTGTTCCTTCGCAATGTAGCTTCAATTTAGAGGAACTAAATTTCCTGTGGGAGATCTAAGCATATACAATACTAACAGAATAGCGGTTATCCAGTATAAAATATTTTCAAAAACAATCAAAGAATAACAAATAAAGAATAGACACCTAAAAATGAACTAACTTCCCAAATAAAAAGAAGTTCCCTGGCAACGGCGCCAAAAACTTGTTCGCTTCCAGCAAGTGCACCGGATCACACAAGTAGTATAAAACGGTAAGAACCGAGTATCGAACTCTCGAGGAACTTGTGTTATTTGGTAAGCTATTTCAGCAAATAGGTGTCTGGTGTGTAAAGATAAGTGTGAATATGAACAGGTGTGTAAATTATCTGTGCAAAAAGGAAAATCATGCAAGAGAAATGATGTGTAAAAACAAGTAGAAAACACGTTGGCCTTCCTAATAGGTGCCTGATGCTAAAAAGATATTCTCTATCTAACAATGCTCATGTGTTCCTATGGTGTCTCCTGAGATACTAAACCCTGATTCCTCATGATAGTTTAGCCTAATCCTGATCAAGCATCGTCCGTAGATTCCTCTTGTTGGACTAAACTCAACCAGGACCGCATTAAGACACACATACACAACTAAATTATCGCACCCCGATTCCTCGTGATAGTACGACAACTTAGCCCTGCACTATCAAGGACTTTAAAATCAGACCAGTTTCCACTATTGAATGACCCTAATAAAGCATGCATCCACGTGTTCAAGGTAAAAGCATACTGGAGTGAAAAGCAGATAGCACATAGAACACACAAAACATCATAAAATAGATAGAAATATATTTACATCAGGTACCTACAGGGAAGATCCAACAAAGGATTTAGCTTTCCATAACCAGGAAGCCTTCTTTACAACAAAGAGAAGAACAAGATGAAAGATTGCAAAAATACAAGTGGTGAGGATGTCTCCTTCACCTCTAGGATCTCACAATCACTCACAAACTCAACTCAAGCTCTCAAACCAGCTCCTGCTTCAAGCTCTAGTCTCTACAGATCTTCACACAACAAAATCTCTCAAAACTCTCTGGAACTTGGACCTTTCTCTCTCTAGAATCTCTAGACATGCATAGCTCTGAATCCCAGCCCAAACTCTCTTCACAAAATCTGATTTCTGGCTTAAATATGTGGCCTTGTTCGTGCTCGTATGCTTAGTGCAATTATGGACCGCTTAACGCACATTAGTGAATTTTGGCTTAGTGCGTGCCTTTCTCGCTTAGCGGATGGACTGAAGCGGTGCGCTTAGTGAGATGAAGCGGTGCACTAAGCGAACTTGTACAACTCATCTTCTTCCAGAGTCTTCCTTGCGCTTAGCCCATGAGTGTTGCGCTTAGCAGATCTCGCTAAGCTAGCAGATTGGCTTAGCGAGAAGGTGAAAAACAACACTTTTCAAAGCTTGCCTAATTAACCTGAAATTAAGAAAAAATGATTATTAAACACACAAAATAGAAGTACTAAGTATTTAATACCTATACTTAACAGAAAATACTTATAATACTACAAAATAACCATAAATTGGAAGAGTTTGATACAATTTACACAAGTTTTATACACAATATAGTTAGTCGTATTCACCAACTAACAACGAGCTGGGACCTAGAAAAACAAGGAAAAGACCCTTTGTCCCTTCTTTCTTGGTATCCTTTGTCTTCCTGATTGAAACACTGAATGGTTCCTTGGTTTGCACTATAACTGGCATTCAAAACCATAAGTCGACTAGCAAGGATCAAAAGATCAATGAACGATAGTCCCCAAACGAAATTAGGGTATGACAATAACATATAATAGTTTTCTTATCATGGACATAAGCTTTTCCCTTATATCCATGTCCAGTCCTATTAGAAGAGCATCTATTGTATCTTAACATTCTGTCAAGATTCTCAATGCTTCCAAAAAACTTTGGCAGAGCCTCTCTTAAGGATCGAATCTCTTGATGAAGTTTTACCACATATTAAGGTTGTCCCTTGAGATTATCATTCTTCTAAAGATTATCATTCAAAAACTTAAGGGTTTTCTTATAATTTTCAAATTAAACCCTTTGATTATGTTTACTTTCTTTCAAGTTATTGATAACGACTACCAAATCGCTTCAAAACAAATAAAACTAGGAAATTCTCTAGTACAAGATTAACCTAGGTCGACTCAGAGATACAATTCAATTTGGTTCCTACTTCAATTTGCATGTAAACAAAAAGGGGAACTTCAATGAATAGTTTGTAGGAAATAGAAAAAAATGCAAAAACACAGAACATAAGTGTGAAATCTAAACTGAAATAGAATTTTAGTTGCAAAAACACAAACATATTTGCAGGAAGATACGAAATTGGACAAATAGGTTGTAAAATAGATTCAAGATCATCAATCCAATTCATCAAACCAATCAATTCGAATTATCACAGTTCTGTAGAGAATAATCATGTTGTGAAAGTTCAATCAATGTCATTAGAGTTAGTTCAATCGAATTAATCCCTAAATTCATTGAGATTGCAAATTAGGTTGAAATATCACCCAAGTTATTAAATTTTGAATTTAGGAAATGAACCCATATCCTAATTCGTTTTCAATCCTAATCATATTCTTAATCATGAAAGTCAAAAATAGGATTGAAGAAAAAGATGAACATTCACACAAAATAGAAATACTAAACCAGAACTCAAACTCAACTTTGATTAGAGTGAATCCTTGGATTGATTGAGTGTTTAGCCTTCCATGATCATCACCAATGGAAGAGCAACAAAATTTGTGCAGCAAAAAGGAAGAACATAAGAGAAAAGAGGAAGAAGACTGAAGAATAGTTAGAGAAAAAGAGAGAAAATAGTTTGGTCCTAAAACTTGCACAACAAGTTTCTAAATCTATTTTTGTACAAAATGAATTAATTAACTAACAAAATCCACTAATACATGCAGTGACTACTCAAAAGGAAAGGATGGGCCTTGATTAGGCCCATCTAATCTACCTAATTAAACTAATTATACAAAGCAAAGCCCGAATTTGTAGCCCAATTATTCTAGTGCAGAGGTTCTTACTTTCAAGCCCAATTTGACCCTCGTGATGGCATAATTTGCTCAAACTTATTTCTAAAATAATTGAATCTCTTTTTCTTAGCTTTGCAGGGACTATTCACATGATCCATTTGGAGTTTTGTAGTGTCATGTAACCCCTACACAAGGCAGATAGGTAATGTAAGCACAAAATCCAAAAATAAGCAACAATTATCAATTAAGCTCAATCATTTGCCTATGACCAAAATTGAGTTAAGGTAGGAAAATAGGAGTCAAATAAAGGTCAAATGAGCTAAGAAAAATAGAAAACTACTAAACTAAAAATGCTCGATCAAATTCCCTCACACTTTATCTTTTGCACTCTCGGACAAAACTAAAAGAAAGACTAAGAAAAAGAAATCAAACTAAAAAAATAACCTCAACTAAAAGAAAGGTATGAACAAGGCTCACACATTTTTCAATGGATCCTAAAAATGCACAAAAATGAGAGAGATGGAAAATGGAATAATGGTCTCACAGTAACAAGCAGCCCATCAACAGATGATCACAAAATGCAAAGTGGGACAAGTAGTCAAGTCAAAATTAAGAATGTACCATGTTGATAGAAATCTCTCAAAGAACAACACTCAACCTCCACAAATGTGTATGGGTTTGTGCTTACACTCAAGCACCACATGCAACTAGCACATTCAAATTTTGACAAGACTCTAATCCATTCAACTTGAACTACACATGCATCAAAAGATCAAAAGGGCTTTTATTGGTTTCTAATGTATGGCTTGGGTAAGGGTGGATATGAGAAGGATATTTAGGCTAAAACTAAGGGAAAAAAGGGGCAATGGGGAGTAAGCCAACAAGTAAAAAGAGGGTTAGAAACATAGAAACAAAATGGAGAACAACAAAATTAAAATAACAAGAACTTGCAAGAATGAAAATCAATCACAACACATTTTTTTTCATTTTTTCTTCTTCTTCTTTTCTTTGTTTGAGCATTTTTTCTTTTTGAACTTTTGCTTTTTATACTCCCATTTTTGTATTTTCTTTTATTATTATTGTTTTTTCTGTTTTTTTCCTTTTGTATTCTTCTCTTTTTTTTTCTTTTCAACAAGTCACAAGAAAATGAAATGACGAAAATAAAGGAACTTTCATAAAAATAATGTACAAATCCCCCACACTTGTTTGAAACTCACTCCCAAAATAATTCCAAGGCCCCTTTTCTCCCTAAAGTTTAGACACCATGGTTTTCCACTTTTTGGCTTGTAATGAGCTACAAAATAAAAGAATGAGTTAAAGGCTCAAAGAGGGTGACAATGGATATCAATGCAAGGTAGGCTTATTTGGCTAGTGGCTAAATGAAAGAAGGCCTAAATCATCTCAACCAATGCATGTGCAACAAGGAATGACAAAAGAGAGAAGGAAAAACCTAGAGTAATCTAGCACAAGGGTGAAATCACACATGAAAGAGCATCAATGGAATAGTGCAATCCATCCACAAAGTCCCAAAAACTCACAAAGCATAATTCTATCACTCATGATCCACCTCAAA
Organism: Glycine soja; assembly: GCF_004193775.1. Taxonomy (NCBI): domain Eukaryota; kingdom Viridiplantae; phylum Streptophyta; class Magnoliopsida; order Fabales; family Fabaceae; genus Glycine; species Glycine soja. The sequence goes on from NC_041011.1 coordinate 24,531,460, forward strand.
TTTTTCTCCAAGCCTACTTACCACTTCCACAATTGCAACTATGGTTCACACCAAACATGAATCCTTTCAACTAAAAATGTTACATCTCTCACAATGTATACAAGTTAGAAATCCTATGAAAAACATGAAAAAGAGCCTAAATTCAACAAAATCATTAGAAAACAACAACTTCAAAAATATTTATTATTTTTTTATTTTCTGTATGTAAAAATAGTAAAACATTAAAACAACAAAACAAAATCAATACAGCAAGATAGAAAATAGAAAATAACATAAAAAACAAAACAATGTACAGATACAGATACACAAAAACAAACATAAAAGAATACAATTGTCATACCCTAATTTCGTCTGGGAAAAATTGTTTATCGGCATGCGGACCTTGGTTGATCACTTTAGGACACTAAAACAAGCATCGCTGCGAAATTCGTGAGGTTTCAGAAAGAAAACAGCCAAAAATACGAAAATAGGGGTGTATTTATCAAAATGGCGGGTGTAGATAGACTGTGATACCCTGATTTCATCCAGGGACAATTATTTGTTGGCATCCAGACCTTAATTGATTGCTTCGGTACGCTTAACACCCATCGTCGCGAAATCACGACGTTTTAGAAAGAAATCAGCAAAAAAACACAAAAAAAGGGGTGCACTCAGGAAACTTAATCACTAAGCAACTTGGAAGGGGGTGCACTCATCAAATTGGGGGGTGCGCTCAGGAAAATTCATCACTAAGCAATCTAGAAGGGGGGTGTACTCATCAAAGTGGGTGGTGCGCTCAGGAAACTTCATCCAGAACATTCTATAAGGGGGATGAACTTATCAGTTGTGGGGTGCGCTCAGGAAACTTCCTTAGGAAGCCTCTGGAGATGGGGGTGAACTTATCAATTGAGGGTGCGCTCAGAAATCTTCCTCAGGAAGCCTCTGGGCAGCAACCACCTCCCCTTTTCTCCTGTAAATAGGGGAAGGGGGCTGAGTTTAAGGATCCAACAATTTTTGCACAAAGCTTTCACTTGAAATTTTTGCACTTGTGTTATCACATTTTATGGGAATGTGATCTAATATAATTCCATAATCAGATAGTTATTGTTTCATCCACAGAATCTGTGCACAACAACTACCAGCAGAAATGCATTATGCTTCTGCTGTGGATAATGCTACACTATTTTGCTTCTTGCTATTCCAAGAAACAAGAGCAGACCCTATGAATTGACATGTGCCACTAGTCTTTTCCTATCTGTTTTTGAGCCAGCAAAATCCGAATCTGAGTATCCTATTAAATTGCATAAAGAATTCTTAGGGTACCATAATCCTAAGTTAACTGTTCCTAATAGATATCTTATGATTCTTTTTACTGCCATTAGATTTGAAAACTTTGAATTTGATTGGAATCTTGCGCACATGCACACACTAAACATAATATCTGGCCTATTTGTAGATAAGTAGAGTAGAGATCCAATCATACCTCTGTATTGCTTTGCATCAACGGGTTGACCGGATTCATCTTTGTCAAGGTAACAACTAATGCTCATAGGAGTAGCCAAGTGTTTTGAGTTTTCCATTCCAAATCTCTTAATGAGTTCCTTGCAATATTTTGCTTGGTTGACAAAGATCCCATCACTTGTTTGTTTGATTTGTAGTCCAAGAAAGTAATTTAACTCACCCATCATGGACAACTCAAACTCAATTTGCATATCAATAGAAAACTCCTTGCACATAGATTCATTAGTAGATCCAAAAATTATATCATCAACATAAATTTGTACCAATAAGATATCATTATTGTAATACCCTAATTTCGTCCGAGAGTACTTGCGGTTGGTCCTTGAACCTTGTTTGCTCCCTTCAGAACCCTCGAAACAAGCATCGCTGCGTAATCCGTAAAGTTTCGCAACATTCCAGAAGGAAAACGAGCATTGTTGCGTAATCTGTAAGGTTTCACAACATTCCAAAAAGAAAATAGGTGCCATTACGTAATCCGTAAAGTTTTGCAACATTTCGGAAAGAAATCAATAAAAAAAACACAAAGGGGGAGTGTATTTAGTGAAAAGCGGGTGCAAATAGCAACCAGGCCCACTTGGGCCTTCCTGAGGGTTCCAAAAGAAGGCGGTGCCTTCTGGTGGAAGCAACCCTGCTCGCCTGGGCGACTTGGGTGGCAACCACCTCCCTCTTTTCTCCTATAAATAGGGGAAAGAGGGCAGAGCAAAAATGTTCAACCCTTCTGGTATTGAGAAATCTCTCGAAATTAGTGAGAAAAATTGTTTCCGTGAAAAAAATTCAAGCCGAGGTGCTTCCGTAACGCTTACGAGACGTTTCGGTAAGCGATTTCGTGGAGATTCTTCACCATTCTTCATCGTTCTTCGTTCGTTCTTCGCCGTTCTTCAGTCTTCAACCGGTAAGTTTCTGAAATTGAATATTTCAATTCATTCTATGCACTCTTAGTGGTCCCTACTTGTTTTGTGTACTTTTACTTTCATTACGTTTATTTTCCGTACCCTTTTTAACGTGCTTTAACCGTTTATTTAAGCCGTTATCTCGCCTAATAAATGATAAAATGAATTTCAACCGATCATTTACGTTGTAATCTCGTTTAATCACTGTTAAAATAAAATCCAACCAATCGTTTACGCTGAAACCTCGGTTAAATAAAAAAAGGGGAAAATAATAATAATAAAATAATCAAAATATCTTCGAATAAAATAATCAAAAAAATCAATCGGACGTTTTTCTTTGGAAGTTTCCTTGAATGAATTGACTAATAACCAAAGTGAAACTAAGGCTAAAATCAACTCACAAATCAAGCTTTGTCTGCAAAAATCACTAAAAAACGTTTTAAGGTCCAACGCCTTAAATGGTCCTCTTTGCTTTTATCGGTTAACATGGACCATTCAAAAGCATAAAATCAACATGTAACTTTACCACTTTTGCAAGAACTACGTAGGTCTGATTTCCTCATCGCAATTGAGGATACGTAGGAGCAAAAGCCCCGCTTTTGTCGACCACCCCAAGAGATCGTTAATGGTATAACGCCTTAACGTTTCTCTCCTTTCAAAAACAAGAGATCGTTAATGGTCCAACACCTTGACATTTCTCTCCCTTCAAAAGAATCAAAAGATTGTTTAATGGTCCAACGCCTTAAACGACTTTTGTGCGGTTAAAATCGATCTTGCGGAAAAAGATCAAAACAACTTAACCAATGTTTAGTTCTTAAAGAACTACGTAGGTCTGATTTCCTCATCGCAATTGAGGATACGTAGGAGCGAGGGAAACACCCTTGTCGACCACAAAAAGATAAAAAATACAAAAGGCATAAAAATGTAAAAAAAAAAAGGGGAAATAAAACAAATTGAAGACATGATATTGCACATCGGATTAAAGGCTGTCGTCCCTTGTGACGGACGCGTGGGGTGCTAATACCTTCCCCATGTGTAAAAAGAACTCCCGAACCTTTCACGATTAAAGTTCGTAGACTACATCTTTTCGGTTTTTCCGACGTTTTCCCCGAATAAATGTTGGTGGCAACTCCGTGCGCCTTCCTCACTTTGAAGATGCTCCTGTGAGCCTCGCGTCGCCCTCCCGCCGAAGGGTAGGTTGCGACAATTATCCTTCTTTTTTATGAATAAGGTGGTATCTACCTTCACTCGAGTGAAATTCTTTTCTAATAGGAATTTACTTAATCTTTCATACCAAGCCCTAGGTGCTTGTTTTAATCCATAGAGTGCTTTCTTTAATCTATAGACATGGTCTAATTTTTGTGAGTCTTCAAACCCAGGAGGTTGTTCTACATATACCTCCTCTTGAATTAGACCATTTAAGAAATCACTTTTGACATCCATTTGATATAGTTTAAAGTTCATAATAGATGCATAGGCTAAAAGCATCCTAATGGCTTCTAGTCTGGCTACGGGTGCAAAGGTTTCTTCATAGTCTATACCTTCTTCTTGGTTATATCCTTTTGCTACCAGTCTAGCTTTATTTCTAATTACTATACCATTTTCATCCAATTTGTTTTTGAATACCCACTTAGTTCCTATGATTGGATAGTTTGAAGGTTTCTCTACTAATTCCCATACATCATCTCTTTCAAATTGATTTAATTCCTCTTGCTTGGCTACTATCCAATGATCATCTATAATGGCTTCTTTAAGGTTTTTAGGTTCTATTAACGAAACAAAAGTCATATTATTGCATAAATCTTTGAGAGAATGTCTAGTTGTTACCCCTTTTGAGATATCTCCGATGATGTTGTCAAGAGGATGATTTCTTGAAGTTTTCCATTCTTTGGGAAGATTATCATTTTCTTGGTCTATGTCATTTTGAACATCCTTGTTTTCTTCATCTCTCTTCCTTTTTAGATTTCTTTCTTCATTGTGTATATCTTCCAAAGAATCTGCAAAATCATCAAGAAATTCCTTTCTCGGAGAGGTAATATTAGTTTCATCAAAAGTAACATGTATTGATTCTTCAATTGTCATTGTTCTTTTGTTGTATTTCCTAAAGGCTTTGCTATGTAGGGAATAACCAAGGAAGATACCTTCATCCGCCTTAGCATCAAATTTTCCTAGGCTTTCTTTACCATTGTTTAGAACAAAACATTTACATCCAAAAACATGTAAATGAGAAATGTTTGGTTTTCTATTATTAAAGAGTTCATATGGGGTTTTCTTAAGAATGGGTCTTATTAAGGCTCTATTCATAATATAACATGCGGTGTTGACTGCTTCTGCCCAAAAATATTTTGGAAGTGGAGTGTCATTTAAAAGGATTCTAGCAATTTCTTCTAAAGATCTATTTTCCCTTTCTACTACACCATTTTGTTGGGGTGTCCTAGGTGAAGAAAAGTTGTGTTCTATGCCATGTTCATCACAAAACATTTCAAAATCATTGTTTTCAAATTCACCTCCATGATCACTTCTAATGGAGATAATTTTGAGATTTTTCTTGTTTTGGATGACTTTGGCAAGTCTTATAAATGCATGAAATGCATCACTTTTGTGAGTAAGAAATAAAGTCCAAGTATACCTAGAATAATCATCAACAATTACTAATGCATAGTAACTTCCACCAAAACTCATGACCCTAGATGGTCCAAACAAATCCATGTGCAATAATTGTAATGGTTGAGTGGTAGAGACAATATTTTTAGATTTAAAAGATGCTTTTGTTTGTTTACCGTTCTGGCATGCATCACATAATTTATCTTTTTCAAACTTTAATTTTGGTAAACCAACAACTAGGTCTTTTGAGATTAATCTATTTAGATGATCCATGTTAATGTGAGCAATTCTCTTATGCCATAACCAAGGATCATTATCTTTACTTAGAAAGCATCTATCATTTTCAGATTTTTGTTTTAAATCAATCATGTAAACATTATTTTCTCTGAAACCTATATGCTCAATATCTTTGTCATGCTCCTGCTTGATAACACATTTTTCAGAATCAAAAGATACTTTATATCCTCTATCACATAATTGACTAACACTTAATAGGCTATGCTTTAAACCTTCTACAAGTAACACATTTTCAATAGGAGTAGAGAAACTCATACCTATTTTACCGATTCCAATAATTTTGCCTTTGTTGTTGTCGCCATATGTAACGTGTCCACTTTTCTTAGGGGAAATAGTTGTAAATTTGGATACATCTCCTGTCATATGCTTGGAACATCCATTGTCGATGTACCACTTCTTCCTTACAGATTCTTCTTTGTTGTTCTCAAGAGATTTTGTCATGAGACACAAGTTGGCTTGGTCTTCATCATGATCTTGGAATAACCTATTCCTGAAATTACTTTTGAAAAACAAAGAATTTAAAGAGGCCATGAATCTTAAAGTTGTTAAACTTTCTATAAGAAACCTGCTCTGATACCACTTGTTGGATCAAGTGGCCTCAGAATAATTAAGAAGGGGGGGTTGAATTAATTATTAATGAACCTTTACTAATTAAAAATCTATTCTTCTTAATGTTACTAGATTCAATTAGGCTTTTACTATAATGTTAAGAAAGTAAAGAACAAAAATAGAAACTTAACCAAAAGTAAAAGCGATAATTAAAGTGCACATCGAAAATTAAAGAGTGTAGGGAAGAAGAAGACAAACACAAGAATTTATACTGGTTCGGCAACAACTCGTGCCTACATCCAGTCCCCAAGCAACCACCGGTTCTTGAGATTTCTTTTCAACCTTGTAAAATTCTTTACAAGCAAAGATCCATAAGGGATGTACCCTCCCTTGTTCTCTTTGAACAACCAAGTGGATGTACCCTCCACTTGAACTGATCCACAAGAGATGTACCCTCTCTTGTTCTCAGTTACAACAACCCAAGTAGATGTACCCTCTACTTGTACCACAAAGGATGTACCCTCCAATGTGTTAAGACAAAGAATTCTCAGGCGGTTAGTCCTTTGAATCTTTGTAAGGGGAAACAAAAGATATCTCAGGCGGTTAGTCCTTTGAAATCTTTTGTTTAAGGGAAAGGGAAGAATCAAAAGAATTCTCAGACTGTGTCCTTTTGAATTCTCTTGAGAAAGGAAGAAGGGAGACACAAAAGAATTCAGGCGGTTAGTCCTTTATTCTTTTGGAAAAGGGAGAAGAGAGACACAAAAATAATTTAGGCCATTAGTCCTTGTTGAATTCTTTTTGGCAAAGGGAGAAGAGAATGAAAAGATATAGCACACTTTTGTTTTCTGCAGAAGAACTTGGTTTGGAAAATAGAAAACTTAGAAGGCTTTTTGGCAAAGGAAGAAGAAGAAATATAAGAAGCAAGGGTTTCAAGATTTCTCAAAAGTTGTTCAAGAAGTTCTTAAAGTATTTAAAATGCAAGTCAAGGTCTTGCTTTTATAGACTCTTCATGTTTGGTCAAGAAAACCATTGGAATAGTTATAACCTTGAGAAAATCTTGAGAAAACCATTGGAAGAGTTACATCTCTTGAAATTTTATTCAAAACTTGTCACTCGATTACCATAATCATGTAATCAATTACCCAAAGCATTTTATGAAAAGATGTGACTCTTCACAATTGAATTTGAATTTCAACGTTTAGTTACACTGGTAATCGATTACCAATATATTGTAATCGATTACATCATTTAGAAATCATTTGGAACGTTGCAAATTCAGTTAAAACTTTTTGAAATCAAATTCTATCACTGGTAATCGATTACAGGAAACTGGTAATCGATTACCAGAGAGTAAATACTCTGGTAACTTAGAAAAATTTGGGAAAACTCTTTTTGTAAAACAAAACTATGCTATATTTGGTTTTTGAAAAATCCTTTTCAATATTTTCCTTGTGAAGTCTTGACTTGTTGCTTTTTGATTTCTTCTCTTGAATCTTGAATTCATCTTGATGTCATTTCCTGAATCTTGAAATTAATCTTGATCTTGAACTTGCTGACTCAATCTTGACATCATTCTTTTGGGCTTTTTGTCATCATCAAAACTACTTGATTCATACTTGATTTATCATCATGAAGCTTTCTTCTACAATGATAAGAGGAGGAAAGATTTGGAATTTGAGGTTGGTGATCATGTATTCTTGAGAGTCACTCCGTGGACTGGGGTTGGTCGAGCATTGAAATTCCAAAAACTCACACCTCGCTTTATCGGTCCTTTCCAAATTCTTAAGAGAGTTGGCCCTATGGCATACCAAATTGCATTACCCCCGCCTCTTTCTAATCTTCACAATGTCTTTCATGTGTCTCAACTCCGTAAGTATATCCGTGATCCATTCCATGTGATTGAATGGGATGATGTACAAGTGAAGGAGAATTTGACATATGAAACATTGCCTTTGAGGATCGAGGATAGGCGAACAAAACACCTAAGAGGGAAAGAGATTTCGTTGGTCAAGGTGATCTGGGAAGGTGCATCAGGAGAAGATGCCACGTGGGAATTAGAAAGTCAGATGCGAGAAGCTCATCCATCCTTGTTTGAGTAAGGTAAATTTCGAGGATGAAATTTCAAAAATGGTGGGAGAGTTGTAACACCCTGATATATATATCTACCTATTATTAGTAATTATGTTTTATGTTTGATTATATTTGTTGTGTTATTTTTATCCGTAATTATTTTCAAGGAGGTTAATTTAGTTAATAGAGGGGTGTGGGTGGATAAGGATCTAACTTCTCAAAGAATCCTCTTGAGAAAGCTTCTCAAAGAAGCCACGAGGAAGCCTCTTAATGAAGCTTCTCAAGGAAGCTACATGAAGATGCCTCGATCAAAACGCTGGCCAGCCTTCTTTAACCGTTGGATCTTCTCGAAATTTGGTCTGCAGCTTCACAAGACACTTGTTCACGATCTGACCGTTGGGATCTTTGAGAAGATGTCTGGAGTGTGCGTGACGTTTCCGTTCCCGAAAGCATTGCTCACTTGTACGTTTTGAGCCTTGTAGTCCAAGTAGCTTAGGAAAAACGCCATTTCTTCTCCTTTCTTTCTTCCAAAGCCATTTCCAGCGTTCCAAGCCTTCTCTCTATCACTCACAGCCACCATTAGCCACCACAAACCGCCGTTGTTCTCCGTTGAAACCCCACACTGAGGGGAACCCTTCAACCAAAGCGGAACCTTCCAACTTGCCTCGCGGTTTCGATAGAGAACGAAACCCTAATCTGACCTTTCATTTTCCTTCGAGGTAACCATGGTTCTATGCTTGTTCCTTGTTAGTTTCAACTTGTCTTTGTGCATCTTTTCTGACTTTGGAACCGTCATTGCATGTTTTACGCTTCCTTTGAAAAACCCTAGAGAAAGAGACTTTGTAAATGTTATCCTTTCATGAAATGCATGTTATTTTCATAACCTACACTGGACCCAAGTCACATTGGCGTGGTCGGAATTTCCAAATGATGTCCCTTTGTAAAACCCGAAATGCTCTCAACCCTTTCATGTAGTGACGTGGGTGTTTAACCTAGAGCATTGTTATTAGCTTTGTTTTCTGAAATCCATATTAAGTCTCCTTCATTTTGGCATGGTAGAGGCTTGCGTGGAACCGACGATGAAAAAGAAATCTCCAAGTGACGTGACGAGGGACCCGCGGGTAGCTCACAGTATGTGAGGGGAGTTTATCATAAAAATTTACCGTTTTAACACCATAGTTAGGGTCAGGGAACCTAGCTATGAGGATAACTGCATGTCCCTGTTGCATGCTGATTTTTCTTTTATAGAAGATGATGTTTTTAACTAATGGGATGCGATAAAATTGTAATTGATATGCATGCTGGTTTTTAGGGAAAAACTATGTTTTGACGAATGGGATGCGATATATATATATATATTGTGATGAATGATATTGTTGTCTTTATTTGATTTGTGTTGTTTGAAGACCTGTGAGTGTGAACCTCAGGCATGAAAGAAATATATATGTGTGGAATGCGATTTATTGTTGATGTCGCTGTTGAGGATTTTAATTGATATGTGGTGATATTGATAATTATGTTGATATTGATTTGAGATGACGTTGTTAATAAAGACCATGTCAACATGAATTGATTTTATTGTTAATGATTATGTGAATATGAAATGAGGTTGTTGTGGTTGTTGATAACGTCATTGAGACGAGATGATGTATATGTTAAGAATGATGTGAAAATGGAATGTTGATTGATGTTGGAAATGCATCGGCATGTGCATGTTGTGTATGTACGTGGGGGGCGAAGTGCACTGACCTTCCAGGGTCTTTGGCACTTGCTTTGGGCCACGTTCATACGTCGTATGTAGTGTATGTCATGGGGGGTTAAGTGCACTAACCTTGTCGGACGGCCCAGACGTGGGTGACAAGCGTGGTTAAAGAATCTAAGCATTTCTGAGGGGATGCTTAGGCTCTTTAATTGGTCCATGGTCTTTGGCACTTGCTTTTGGCCGTGTTCATAGCTCATATGACATAGGAAATAGAGTAATTGTGGAAGAGTGTAATTTGTACTGAGGGGGCTTGTCACCTGGTAAGGAATTCCTTTGGGCTCCCAGGTTGATCACCTATGGGAGGGGGGCAGTTACATGCACAATCGGGTGGTCTCGACGAACTCTGCATGGTTCCCTAAGTGAGAGTATCGTGTGGACACGCTTAGGCTATTTCTTGAGATTTGGTTGTTGGTACGTATCACATTGCATCTGAGAGTTGAGTCAGGTGCATGCATCATTCTATGCAGTCTTGATTGGATCCATGGATGGATGATGAGAAATTGTTGAATATGGATGATGAATAATTGTTGGATGTGAGCGTTGAATAATGAATGTTGTGTAAGCTCATAATGTTTGCCTATGTTTCTTGCTACTTGTGGTTATTTGGATTTGGTATTGGTTCTTTTTATAATGAACTCACCCTTGCAATTTTGTATCGTGTGGTTGATACCTGTGATGATCGCGAACATTGTTCTTGGGAGCAGAATGACATTGGCAGGGTGCAGGGAGTAAGATTCTGATGAGGAGCCGTCGAGCCGACGTGATGACGTTGGCATTATTTTGGGAGGGAGTTGTGTTTTGTGCTCAACTCCTCCATAGTTGGTTTTCAAGTTTTATTTTATCGAATCAAAGATGTAAAACTTGGATTTTAATCATATGTATGAACAAATTTAATTTTACCTCATGTGGATGACGTGTACTAAGTTGTTGTTCATATATATATATATATATAAGTAAACGTGTATGGTTTAGTGAATGTATGTTGGGACGAAATTACTTCTATTTTCATAAGTAAATTAAGGGAGTTTTTATAAAAATTGAAATTATCGTATATTAGAGTGTTGATATCGTGGTGATGAGGCGGGTCGTTACAAACCTAGGGGCAGATCAAAAGTTCTCACCCGTCGATGTTTTTAAACAAAAAAAGGGGGGGCAAACCCTGAGATTTCAATGGATTGGTTAAACGTCAAACGGCTCCATTGTCGTCACTCCAAAATTGTTAAGTGACTAAATCAAACAGAATGTACACTCTAAGGGAGTTCCCAAAGAGATTTGCAAAAGATAGGATAAGGTTGCATGAATTATCACCTCTTTCAAAAGGACAGTTAATCTGTGTTTTCCAAAAAAATCAAATCAAAATCAAAATCACAAAATAGGGAAAGAGTGTCATGAACATTGTACAACTTTCCATTACATTGTATTGTTGCATACAAAGTCTGCATTTACCGCATTTCAAGACAAAGGTTGCATGCATCTACATCCCCAAAAATCATGTTAACTACATAGATTTCCTAAATCTAATGTCCAATCTTTTGAGTTTGGGATGAGAGGTCCTCTCAATGAGTCAATCTCTTGCTTTCTCATAAGGTTGGACCCCTTGAGGGCTACACGTCCTCGCCTTCAGAGGGCTACACGTCCTAACCTTCAGAGGGCTGCACGTCCTCGCCTTTAGAGGGCTACACGTCCTCACCTTCAGAGGGCTGTACGTCCTTGCCTTCAGAGGGTTGTACGTCCTCGCCTTCAGAGGGCTGCACGTCCTCGCCTTTTGAGGGCTACAGGTCCTCGCCTTCAGAGGGCTACTCGTCCTTGCCTTCAGAGGGCTACACGTCCTTGCCTTCAGAGGGATATATGTCCTCTCCTTCAGAGGGCTACACGTCCTCGCCTTTAGAAGGCTGTACGTCCTCACCTTCAGAGGGTTGTATGTCCTCGCCTTCAGAGGGCTGCATGTCCTCGCCTTCAGAGGGATGTACATCCTTGCCTTCAGAGGGCTATACGTCCTCGCCTTCAGAGGGCTACACGTCCTTGCCTTTAGAGGGTTGTGCACCCTCGCCTTCATAGGGCTACACGTCCTCGCCTTTAGAGGGCTACAGGTCCTCGCCTTCAGAGGGCTACACGTCCTCACCTTTAGAGGGTTGCATGTCCTCGCCTTTTGAGGGCTACAGGTCCTTGCTTTTAGAGGGCTACACGTCCTCGCTTTCAGAGGGCTCAAAATCCTCGCCTTCAGAGAACTCAAGGTCCTCTGCCATTAATGCTTAACCGAGACTTGCACTCCTGGGTGAGGAGCCAGTGGTTTCCTTTTATCAGTTCCTAGGCCACCCCCTGACCTTGGAGGAGGACCAACTGTGCAAGCACAACCAGAGGAGGAAGCTGGTCTCCAGCTTTGAGGAGGAGGCTATCGCACAGCTATTACGCATACTAGGGCAAGATTTCGCCTGAACCAATGTAGGGAGACGAGTGCAGATCATGTGCACCAACATGACCACTCTTACCCAGATATGGATGACGTTACTACTTAGCAATATTCTTCCCAGTGACCACAACTCCGATCTCCCCCTACCAAAGTGTCAGTTGGTATATGCCATCATAACATAGGTAAGTATGCACGTGGCTCGACTGATTTCTAATGCCATCTACTATTTGCAAGGATCGCGCCCACAAGACACCCAGTGGACCCGGAGAAGTCCAACAGGGTCCTGGGGTTTCTAGCTCTGGTTATAGGCCTCTGTCAGTTCTACGGAGTGCCCGTCGCCCCCAGCAAGGTCATCAGGCCCCCTATTAATAGGGTTTTCATCGAGAAGTACCGCGCCCCCAGGCAGGTGCAGGACGAGGCACCACAACAGCCTGGGGATGGCCAACAGCGGGCAACAAACTCACCACCCCCACCTCTAGAGTCCATCTCAGCTCATCTACAAAGGCTAGAGCGTTGCCTATGACACATGGCCGACCAATAGGCGGCCAACCACCGAGGCAGGTACAAGCAAGTACTGGGCCCATGATCGATAAGTCGTCATTAGGCGTCCGGCTCAAGACGTTAAAGAAGCACTACTAGGAGGCAACCTAGTACCTTTCAAATTTCTACTTGTTATTTGTTCACCTATGTTTCTTAAGTCATAGTTAGACACACCTAGTTTCTCATAATCCTAGGAATTTAAATAAACAAGCACGAATCGAGAAGGTAGTCAAATTTCACAATATATAAATATGTGTGTGTGTGTGTGTGTGTGTGTGTGTGTGTGTGTGTGTGTATGTGTGTGTGTGTGTGTGTGTGTGTGTGTGTGTGTGTGTGTGTAGCCAAAATACCTTGGATATGCATGTATGTAATTTAGGTAGCAAAAATACCTCACAAAATATATTTGTGTGTTTAGGTAGCCAAAATACCTTAGATATGCATGTATGTAATTTAGGTAGCAAAAATACCTCACAAAATATATATACGTGTGTTTAGGTAGCAAAAATACCTTGGATATGCATGTATATAATTTAGGTAACAAAAATACCTCACAAAATACCTCATAAAAAAATTGACTAAAAAGCCAGCATGATTTTGAAAAGAAATAACTATCAGTTTTTCTTTGGAAAAATTTACCGATCAAAACACAAGTGATTTTTTTTGGAAAAAATGTGTGTGTACACCTGAAGGGTGAATGCCGTGAAATTTTTTCAAATACCCAAAAAAAACTAGGATGAATGCATGAATTGATAAAGGAGGATGTTTTGGAAACACTGGGTTGACTTAAATAGGAAAAATGAATCTTAAGCCCTAGTGTCACATAACCACAAAACTTGATGCTTGAGTGTCCACATGGGTGCATGCATGACCAGTTTAGCATAAATTTCTAAATCATCATTGTTGCATGTGTATCATGGAAATAATGTGGGACATTCCCTTATCCCTGAACCGCTAGCCAAGACAACACCCTGACATACATCATGTCCGACCTTTCTACAAGCCTTTTGAGCCAAAATCTCAACTCGTCGGCCATAAACCTTGACCCAGGATAAGAATTTCCATCCTTGCGCTTGGAAGAAGGAGCAGTGGGATCTCCCAAGAAAGAAGATCCATTCACTGTTAAGCTTCAAACGTGCTTCCAAAACAAAAGAGAAAAGAAAATTCCCGGTCAATGATCGAAAGAAAGCAAAAAAAGAGAAAAGAATATTCCCAGTCAAGGATCAGAAGAAAACAAAAAAAAAGAAGAAAAATTCCCGGTCAAGGATCGGAAGAAAGCAAAAAAAAAAAAAAAAATTCCATATCAAAGATCGGAAGAAAACAAAAGAAAGGTCTTCGGACCAGATAATATCTGAACAATACAGAATTATCACAAGCAAATAAGAAAAGAAAGGAAACCACGGCTTGAAGTGGTCCTCTCCCTTTGATTACCAACCAAAATCTTGTAATCTTTTATTTGATAGGAAATGATATGCAAAGTCAAATCATGACATATCTATGGTTCGAAATTAGGAGGAAACACTTGCCTGTGTGAGGTTTATACACTTTGAGTGATTTTCTTCTATTTTTTTTGGACCTAGTGTTTCCTCTAAATGGTCGTTTAGAAACAAAATGCTAATATCCTAAATCTCATTTGTGGTTGTGAGAAAATTCTATCAGCTTGCTTCCCTTCCCCAAAGAGCACATTGTTTTTCTTTAAAAAAATATAGGTTGCTCTGATCGACTGGAAGTTTGTTTCTTTGCTAAAGCATGTTCGCATTTTAGTGAAAGAACACCGAGACTACTTTAGTCTCACTCGAGTCATCCGGAGACGGCAAGTCCGATGACACACAGAGACACCTCATGGTTATCCGTACCTCCGTCAACCAGAGGCAAGCGAGCCCGTTGACTCACGGAGACACCTCATGATTATCCGCACCCTCGTCATCCGGAGATGGCAAGTCCGATGACACACAGAGACCAATATGGTCATTTGCTCCCTTTGTCAGAGACCTCAGTGTCTTTTGATCGAGACTACTTTAGTCTCACCCTCGTCATCTGGATGTTGCAAGTCCAATGACACGTGGAGATACCTCAGGATTATTTGCACCCTCATCATCAGGAGACGGCAAGCCCGATGGCACGCGGAGACCAATATGGTCATCTGCTCCCTTTGTGGAAAACCTTAGTGTCTTTCGAACAATACTACTTTAGTCTCACCCTCGTCATCTAGAGATGGCAAGTCCAATGACATGCGGAGACACCTTACGATTATCCGCACCTCGTCATTCGGAGACCCCAAGTCCGATAGACGCACAGAGACCAATGTGGTCATCTGCACCCTTTCTGGAGATGTCAGCATCTTCCGACCGAGACTATTTTAGTCTCACCATTTGCTATCCTACGACCCAAGAGTCCGGTAGCATGCAGAGACACCTTATAGTTATCCGCACCACATCATTCGGAGACCCCAAGTCCGATTGACGCACAGAGACCAATGTGGTCATCTGCACCCTTTCTGGAGATGTCAGCATCTTACAGCTGAGACCATTTTAGTCTCACCTTTTGCTGCCACGACCTGTGACTCTAGTGGCATGCGGAGATGCCTTATACGGTAATCCGTACAAACCTTTTGCTACCCCGACCCGTGAGTCAGGTGGCATACAGAGACGCCCTATACGGTAATCCGCACAGAGACAGTTCAGCTAATCTCGACCTGTGAGTCAGGTGGCAGGTGGAGATACCCGAGTAGTTATCCGTACAAACACAGTTCTGCTAATCCTGACCCGTGAGTCAGGTGGCAGGCGGAAATACCCAAGTGGTTATCCATACAAACACAGTTCTACTAATCCTGACCCGTGAGTCAGGTGGCAGGCAGAAATACCCGAGTGGTTATCCGTACAAACATAGTTCTTCTAATCTTGACCCGTGAGTCAGGTGGCAGGCGGAAATACCCGAGTAGTTATCCGTACAAACACAGTTCGGCTAATCCTGACCCGTGAGTCAGGTGGCAGGCAGAAATACTCAAGTGGTTTTCCGTACAAACACAGTTCTGCTGATCCTGACCCGTGAGTCAGGTGGCAGGCAGAGATACCCAAGTGGTTATCCGTACAAACACAGTTCTGCTAATCCTGACCCGTGAGTCAAATGGCAGGCAAAGATACCCGAGGGGTTATCCGTACAAACACAATTCTGCTACCCCAACCTGTGAGAATCGGGTAGTATGTGGAGATACCCTATGGTTATCTGCACACACACACAATTTTGCTACCCCGGCCCACGAGTCCGGTGGCATGCGGAGACACCTTACGGTTGTCTGCACCTCGTCATTCGAAGATCAAGTTTGATGACACACAGAGACCATCATGGCCATCATTTACATTTTGAAGACGACGATGTCTTCAGTCATTGCATGCCTTCAAAAGGAGACAATGTCCACATTTACATTTCGAAGACGACAATTTCTTCAGTCATTGCATGCCTTCAAAAGGCGACAATGTCCACATTTGCATTTCAAAGACGACAATGTCTTCACTCATTGCATGCCTTCAAAAGGCGACAATGACCCTCATCTACATTTCGAAGATGACAATATCTTCAGTCATTGCATGCCTTCAAAAGGTGACAATGTCCTCATTTACATGTCAAAGACAACAATGTCTTCAGTCATTGCATGCCTTCAAAAGGCGACAATGTCCTCATCTACATTTCAAAGACGACAGTGTCTTCACCTCAATATATATATATATAAATGAAAAAGAAAGGAAAAAGGAAAAAGAAGAACAAAATGAGAAAAGGAGGAATTTCAATGTCTTCATGCTTTCACGGGTTTTACTGCTTGGACTTCCGCTAGTGGCCGGTTGGATGGGAAGGTTCGGCTCGAACGAAATTAGTGTCTTATCTTTACTTCCCTTTTATCTCCAATAAAAGATAAGTAAAGAGGGGCAACTGTCATACCCTAATTTCGTCCAGGGACAATAGTTTATTGGCATGCAGACCTTGGTTGATCTCTTTGGGACACTTAAACAAGCATAGCCATGAAATCCGTGAGGTTTCGGAAAGAAAAAAGGCAAAAACATGAAAATAGGGGTGTATTTATCAAAATGGAGGTGTAGATAGATTGTGATACCCTGATTTCATCTGAGGACAATTGTTTATTGGCATTTGGACCTTAATTGATCGTTTCGGGATGCTTAACACCCATCGCCGCAAAATCCGCGACGTTTCGAAAAGAAATCAGCAAAAAACACAAAAACGGCGAGGTGCACTCATCAAATTGGGGGTGCACTCAGGAAACTTTTATCACTAAGCAACCTAAAGGGGGGTGTACTCATCAAATTGGGGGGTGCGCTCAGGAAACTTCATCCAGAACATTCTAGATGGGGGTGAACTTATCAATTGCGGGATGCGCTCAGGAAACTTCCTCACGAAGCCTCTAGAGATGGGTTGAAATTATCAACTGGGGGGGTGCGCTCAGAAATCTTCCTTTGGAAGCCTCTAGGCGGCAACTACCTCCCCTTTTCTCCTATAAATAGGGGAATGGGGCTGAGTTTAAGGATCCAACAATTTTTGCACTAAGCTTTCACTTGAAATTAGTGAGGAGAAGGGAAAAAAGGAAAAAAAATTCAAGCTGAGGTGCTTCCATAATGCTTCCGTGGAAGTTCTTCGCTGTTCTTCGTTCGTTCTTCGGTTTTCAACCGGTAAGTTTCCAAATCCGAAGCTTTCAATTCATTCTTGTTTTGTTCACTTTCATTCTTCATCTCGTTTACTTTCGGTATTATTTTCTTTCGCTTTTACGAGCTTTCAACCGTTTATTTATGTTGTTATCTCGTTTAATAATTGATAAAATGAATTTCAACCGATCATTTGTGTTGTAATCTCATTTAATCACTATTAAAACAAAATCCAATCGGTCATTCGTGTTGTAACCTCGGTTATATCAAAAAAGGCAAAATAATAATAAAATAATCAAAATATCTTTGAAAAAAAATAATAATAAAATAATCAAAAAAATCAATCGGACATTTTACTTTGAAAGTTTCTTTTAAATGAGTTCATAATAACCTAGTGAAACTAAGGCTAAAATCAACTCACAAACCAAGCTTTGTCTGCAAAAATCACTTGAAGCCATTTTAAGGTCCAACACCTTAAACGGTCACGAAGAGCTACGTAGGTTTGAGTTTCTCATCGCAATTGAAGATACGTAAGAGCAAAAGCCCCGCTTTTGTTGACCACCCCAAGAGATTGTTAACGGTCCAACGCCTTAACGTTTCTCTCCTTTCAAAAACCAAGAGATCGTTAATAGTCCAACGCCTTAACATTTCTCTCTTTTCAAAAATCAAAAGATCATTTAAAGGTCCAACGCCTTAAACGACTTTTGTTCAGTTAAAATCGATCTTGCAGAAAAAGATCAAAACAACTTAACCAACGTTCAGTTCTTACTAAAGAACTACGTAGGTTTGATTTTCTCATCACACCCGAGGATACGTAGGAGCGAGGGAAACACCCTTGTCGACCACAAAAAAGTAAAAAACATAAAAAAACACACAAAAGTAAAAAAAAATACAAAAACACATATAAAAGGGGAAAATACATAAAAAACATGAAAAGGGAAAATACATAGTTTTGAAGTCATAATTGCACATTTGATTAAAGGCTGTCGTCCCTTATGATGGACGCGTGGGGTGCTGATACCTTCCCCGTGCGTAAAAACAACTCCCGAACCTTTCACACATAAAGTTCGTAGACCACACATTTCGGTTTTTCCAATGTTTTCCCCGAATAAACGTTGGTGGCGACTCTGCGTGTTTTCCTCCCTTGGAAGATGCCCCCGTGAGCCTTGCATCGCCGTCCCGCTGAAGGGTAGGTTGTGACAATAGCTAAACAGAAACAGAAAACATATATAGACACAAAATCTAAAACAAAATATAGAAGAAAATATAACAACAGAAAAACAAATACAACAAACAGAAAACAGAGAAAATAAACCCTCACCCCACACTTGAAATGTACATTGTCCTCAATGTGAACACGTAATGAAATGCAAACAAAGAGACAACATATAAAAGAAAAGGGAAGGAAACTCCTTAACTGCCATTCATCTTCACATAAAATTGGTAAGACCAAAGACAGGTCCGCCATTCGTCCTCCACTTGGGGGATCTCATGAAAAAGCTTGAGGTGGTGACCGTTCATGATGTGAACCTTATAGGGCAAATTGTTTGATACAGGCTACGGAGTTTTGGATGACACCACTTCCAGTGAAGGAAGATAAGTCAGGGTAGACGCCACAAGGATTACCTTGATAAGTCTGAGTTTGGTTCAACAAGAAACCTAGAGAGAAGCTCTCACCAAATTTTATCAAATGCCAAAAGTTTCTTTTATTGAAAACAAAAACCAATACTTATAGTGTATCTGAACAAAAAGATAAAAATAGACATGGGCCTTCTAAACAATTTGGGCCAAAATTACAATAAATAAAAATTATAACTAAAAAACATATTTAACTTGGGCCTTCAAATTAGTTTGGGCCTTCAGCAACAATTAGTAGTCTTGATAGTGTCTCTACCTCTAGGCCTTCATCCTTCTCCACTCGGGGGCTTTGTCGTTCTCCACTTGGGCCTTCGTCCTTCTCCACTTGGGCCTTTAGCCTGTATTTGGCCAGTTTCAGGATTCTCATCATTCCCTCCTTCTTGGAAAACATTTGCCCTCAAATGTCTAGGATCATCATCGGGTTCAAGTGCCACTTCCTTCCTTTTCTTGTTGGCTTGCTTGGTATAGCTTTCATTCTTCTTTGCAATTTGCACATTCACTTGGTCATACAATCTTTTCACATACTCAACTTTGGCATGTGCATCCTTACGTTGAGTCTCTTGGGGATTGCTTTTGTAAGTTGGCCTGTTAGGCAATGAAGCTCCGGGAAGGAGATCAACTTGATGTTCTATGCCTCTTGAAGGTGGTAGTCCATGAGGAATCTCCTTAGGAAAGACATTTTTAAATTCCTGCAATAAGGGTTGCACACTAGGAGAAATAGAAATAGTAAACTCATTAGAATTATTAGTAGAAATTTTACTGTCTTTGCAATATTGTAGATTGAGTGGTTCATGAGCAGGTAACACTTTCCTCACTTCACTCGCCTCTGCAAAATAATTAAATTTTCTCTCATGTGTATCACTCTCTCTCTTATGTGTATCACTCTCTCTCTTATGTGTATCACTCTTTTCCTCGGGTGTATCACTCTTCTTTTTCATATTCCTCTGTGGTGCCTCACTATTTTCTTTCTCTTGTTCTCTCTTTTCTCTCATTCTGATTTGGTCATCACACACTTCTCTAGGGGATAGAGGTTTAAGAGTAAACAAGGAAGATTTGGCTATTCGTCTGTAGAGCTCTTCTTTGTTACAGTTCAACAAATGTTGCATTTGTGTAGTCATCTCATCCAGAAATAAGCGTTGAGATCCGTCCAGTTGATGATATACACCACCATTGTCACCAGCTCTTGCCATGATTAAGGAACAAAGAATTTTGTAGTAATTTAAAAAAAATTCAGGACCTCACCACACTCTACTCACGTGTTTCTCTCTTTGATAGTAGTTCACTCGTGTTTGATGCTCTCAATATAGGCTTTTGTGTGATGTTTTCACTCTTGCCTTTTACCACTCACTCCCTCTTAAGTTCCTGGATGAATCAAATTAGAAACACAAGGTATATAACCGGAAAGACAGTTTAATTATCACAGACTGTGTAGCAGATTTAATTTGGATAACAAATCATATTTGATTTTGGTTAACAGATTAGACTTGATTTGGATTTAGATTTGATTTGAATAACATATTAGACTTGATTTGGATAACAGATTGGATTTGATTTGGATAACAAATTAGACTTGATTTGGATAGCAGATTGGATTTGATTTTGGATAACAGATTAGATTTGATTTGATTTGGATAACAAATTTTGATTTGATTTGGATAACAGATCAGATTTGGATAACATATCAGATTTAATTTGGATAACAGATAAGATAACAAATAAGATAAACAGATAAGATAACAGATATGAAAAGTAAACTTCAAATGCTCATAACTTTTGCTACGGTTGTCCACCGTTTGAGGCCCACTATATATCAAAACACTCAGAATTCAGAGGAGAATCTAGATAAGGGGATTTGATCCATGATTTTCTTTCCAAAAAAAAACACCTCTAAATACCTCAATTTCGTGTTCAAAGATCAAACACCCACTTTTTTTGTTTTTCAAAATTTCTGCAACTTTTTTTTGACACAAAGTGTGAAAGACACAAGAAACAAGAACAATAACAAAAAAGCGTGACAAGAACCAGAACAATAACGAAACAAAGACAAACAAGAACGCAACAAGACACAAACAAGAAAACAAATAACAAAATAAGGACAAAACACGAACCTGGACAAATTACAAAGAAAAAAAAATAAGATAGGATAGAATCTGTATCAAGAGCCGAAGCTCTGATACCAGATGATGTGAACCTTACGGGGCGGATCGTTTGATACAGGCTACGGAGTTTTGGATGACGCCACTTCCAATGAAGGAAGATAAGTCAGGGTAGACGCCACTTCCGGTGAAGGAAGATATGTCAGGGTAGACGCCACGAGGATTACCTTGATAAGTCTGAGTTTGGTTCAACAAGGAACCCAGAGAGAAGCTCTCACCAAATTTTATCAAATGCCAAAAGTTTCTTTTATTGAAAACAAAAACCAATACTTATAGTGTATCTGAACAAAAAGATAAAAATAGACATGGGCCTTCTAAACAGTTTGGGCCAAAATTATAATAAATAAAAATTATAACTAAAAAACATATTTAACTTGGGCCTTCAAATTAGTTTGGGCCTTCAGCAACAATTAGTAGTCTTGATAGTGTCTCTGCCTCTAGGCCTTCATCCTTCTCCACTTGGGCCTTCATCCTTCTCCACTCGGGGGCTTTGTCCTTCTCCACTTGGGCCTTTGTCCTTCTCCACTTGGGCCTTTAGCCTGTATTTGGCCAGTTTCAGGATTCTCATCAGTTCACTTTGAAGACTTTGCCATTAACTTCCTTTTTAATCTCAACTGCACCATGGGAAAAACATTAGTAATAACAAAAGGTCCATCCCATCTAGATCAAAGTTTACCGAAGATAAGCTTAAGGTGAAAATTAAATAAAAGCACTTTTTGGCCAATATGGAACTCCTTCCTAAGAATCCTAGAGTCATGAAACCTCTTCACTTTCCCCTTGTAAATATTGGAGTTCTCATAGGCTTGTAAGAGGATCTCCTCAAGTTCTTGCAATTGAAGCTTCCTTTCCATACTCGCTTCATCAAATGCCATGTTACAACCCTTCACCGCCCAATAAGCACAATGCTCAATCTCCATCGGAAGGTGGCATGCCCTACCAAAAATCATCCTATAGGGATATATTCCCAAAGGTGTTCGATAAGAAGTCCTGATGCAATCCTCCCAAGGAGGGGACCCATCACCAGAGCCATGGCTAGGAGACTCCAGGAAGATTGGGCCAAGGATGCAGGAGAAGGCCTTAGGGTTCTCATGAGCCTTAGGGTAGATTTTGGGCCTATGGGCTAAGTATGAGCTCACTTATTTTTGTATATATTAGATAAGGGTTTCATTATTTTTTCGCCCATGAGAGTTCTGCAAAGTAAGCAGCATCAACTCACGGCCAGCCTATAACCCCTCCAAAAACTACTTGCACATCACAATGAGTTCTGCAAGCAGCTCCCAGGCTCCATAGTGTAGGGAAGATAGCCCACAAGTTTAGGGTACCCTAGTAATGTAGGATTTTTTAGCCCTTGTATTTTAGGGCACTTAGACTAGTTTTTGTATTAGGGGTAGTTTTATAATTTTACATACATTAAGGGCACTATTTGATGTGTGTGTTGGGAGAGAAATTTAATTGAATTGGGAGAAGCCCAATCCAATTAAATTTTGGGGGAGGTGAGCATTTGCTTGCTACACCTCATTACCACAGCATATAGTCACACTTTGTGCATGTTCTTCATGCTTTACATGCCTCATGACACTTAAGCACACTTAGTAGAGAGTCTTGGATTTGATCTTGGATTAGTGGGCTGAACCATAGTTGAAATTCACTAATTATAATTAGTGAAATTTTGGCTCCACAAATTCAAATTCAAATTCAAGTGAAACTTGAATAGAAATTCAAATTCCCCTCTAATTTTGTGTGACACTTAGGCTATGAATAGAGGTATTGTGTATGTGTTTTGTAACTTTGATCATTTGAGAAATTAGACTTCAAAGTTCAAACCTCATTGTTTTTCTTCTCTTCCTCCACTCATCTTCTCCTACCTTAAGCTCTTATCCATGGCTTCCTATGGTGGTGAGCTTGTTCTTGACTCATCTTCTCCTTGAAGTGGCATCTCTAATCACCTTTCTTCCTTCTTCATTCCGCTTCCATTGATCATCAAGAAGAAAAGGACTCCATTGATAAAGAATATCCAGGGCCTACAAGCTCTACATGGAGCTACATTATGTGGTATCAAAGCATCATCATCTAGGTGATGCTCTTTTGCCTCCTCTATCTTTTGTTCGGTCAATTCACTTTAATTCCTTGCTCTTCATCATCTTCTCCATGTATCTACTCTATTGTCTTGTGGTTTGGTGCTGTTTAGAGTAGATTCAAAAAAAATTTAACCGATTAAATCTTAGATCTACACTTGTTCTTGCATTTCTATGGTTCAAATTTTATAGATATACTCTTGAATCATGTTTTTGAGTTGATTTTAGGTTCTATCATTTTTCAGTCATAATCTTCTTGTGCTGAACCTTTAGATATCAATTTTCTTGCAAAATATTGATTAGAAGAAACACAAAAATCTAAGTGTAAATCACTTCATTCATGTTGTCTTAGAGTCATGTTTAATCATAATAATTGTCACATTATGTTCTAAGTTTGTGCTAAACTTTGATTTTGTTGATTGAATTCTAGATAGATTTTTTCATGTATTCTTGAAATTTTTAGCCTATCATTTGAATTTTAGGTCTAATTCATTCATGTTATTTAGTTCATAACATGTTCTAAACCAATTCCTAGAAGTAGTTTGTTGCACATTTCTTGTTTTCTAAGTTTCTATATAACACATATGAAGAAATTGAGTTGTGGTTGGATTTGTGAATCAAAATAAGTCTTAATCTCTCTTGAATTTTTTTATCCAAGAAAATTGAGCATAAGCAAACACAAATTGTAACTATCCAAGTCTTAAGCAACATAAACACTACTTTTGATTTCTAGGTTAAAATTCTGGTTGTTGTCAGTTCTGGCACACTATCTTCTTAACTTTGCTATAGCTTGAATACTTCGAATTTTGAGTTGAAATTTTAATTAGACAAAATAGACATCTGGCCAAAAAAAATGGAAAAAGAATGAACAAAAATGAAAAATAAATGAGCGAGAAAAGGTGATAAAGATTAACGTCAAAATACACGTCCAGAACAAAAAAAAATATGTATGCTTGATTTACTTGAAAATTGTTCATTATTTTGAGTTGTATTACAAGCCTATTTGACTTATTGGAGTTTTTCATCTTTTAGATGTGTTTCCAAATTGACATAACTATAATTTTGCTTTTAGTCTTATTTTTAATTTGTCAATCTAATCTAGTGCCATTCTAGGACTTCCTTTGTGTTCCACCTTGGCTTGTGGTGTTGTCCTTTTGCTTTATTTTTCCTTGAATCTCATTGAATTAATGTCTTGTTAAATTTCATTTTGGTTTAGCTTTCATTTCATCTTTTGTTTTCTTTCTTGTCTTCTTTTTTGTGTGTTTAAGTGTTGCCTACAATAAGGATCGGAAGAGGAAATTGATGCATAGCTTGAAGAAGATTTTTTAGTCTTGGAGGTTAACCATCCTAGGAGCACCATTGGATTTGAAGCAACCGAAGCCTCACTGAATTTTGAGTGAAACACTTGAGAAAAAAAAACAAGCATTGAAGACGAATTTGATGACCTTAATTGCTTTGTTAAATTTGTTATAATAGAACAATTGAGTGCTGAATTTTTTTCTATTGCAATTCCTTATATTTGGTCATTCTTGAGAGGTGTATGGGGAGTCTCCAAGAGACCACCAAAACCTCTATTTGTATGTAATAGCTTAGTGTAAATCGTGTAGACTAAGTGAAGAGCCAGTTGGTACCTCCAAAGGGTCATCCAAGCCTTCACATAGGAAACCATCTAGCTTGCTTTAAATTTTGTTTACCTTCCATTGTTAAACTGCCTAGATAGCTTGTTTTTTACCAAATAGTTTTTACCTTATCTTTCACACCTCTTTTAGTGTTTATTTTGGCTATTTTCAACCATAGTTTCTTTTACCTTTTGTTTTCAAACCCCCAAAAAGAAAGAACCACAACTTAGGAACCAACATGAGTCTTCATTCTTCATCTAGTGTTAATGGTGAGGGCTCTACTCCTAAGGACCCCTTGTATAGGATATTAGATGAGTTGAGATCCCTTAAATTGTGGAAAGAAAAAAAAGAGAGAAAAGAAAAAGGAAAAAAAGTGGAAGAAATAAGTCAAGATGAAAGAGAGAAAATAAGAGAGGAAGAAAGAAGAAAATTAATGAAAGAATTAAGAAGAGGAAGAAATGCTTCCTATGGTAGTCATGATGAGTCTTGTAAAAGTTTCAGTGAAGAGTTAAGTGACTACTATGGAGGGAGGCATAGGTCTGATACTAGACCTCACTCCCAAAGAAGAGAAAAGGATAGAAGGTCTCACGAGGTTAGCATTAGCCTCCCATATTTCCATGGAAAAGATAATGTTGAGGCCTACCTAGATTGGGAAATGAAGGTTGAACAACTCTTTGCTTGCCATCATATTAGTGAAGAGAGAAAAGTTCCATTGGCTACCCTTAGTTTACAAGGGTATACCCTTTATTGGTGGGCTTCCCTTGTTAGGGAAAGAAGGATTTATAGGGATCCTCCAGTAGAGTATTGGAATGATTTTAAGAGTGCCCTTAGGAAGAGGCACATTCCCTCCTACTATGAAAGGGAGCTTGTGGACAAGCTCTAAATACTTAGATAAGGGAGTCTGAGTGTCGAAGAATATAGACAATAAATGGAACTACTCTTTTTAAGAGTTGGACTTAGGGAGGAGGACAGAACAAACATAGCTAGGTTCCTTAGTGGGCTTAATATGAAAGTGAGGGACAAGGTTGAACTCCTTCCATATAGGGACCTAGATGAGCTAGTCCAACTTTGTATAAGAGTGGAGCAACAACTTAAAAGAAAACTTTCTTCAAAATCTTATGGCTTTCACTCTTATCCAAGGAAGGACCAAGCCCAACGAATTTTGGGGGCTGCACCTTCAAAACCCAAGGGAGATAAGGGTAAGACCATAGAGAAATCCACCCCTAAGACTAGTTCCCAAGCAAGGATTAGCTACATTAAATGCTTCAAATGTCTTGGGAGAGGTCACATTACCTCTCAATGCCCCACAAAGAAAACCATGATTATGAGGGGTCAAGACATTTATAGTAGTCAAGAGGAGACTACTTCTTCCCCTTCCTCTAGTGGAAGTGAAGATGAAGCAAGGGGGTAAAGAGTCTAGTGAGGAAGTCTACCTCCATGAAGAAGGTGACCTCTTAATGTTTAGAAGGCTCCTTGGAGGCCAATCTTGTGATATATCCCAATCCCAAAGAAAGAACATCTTTGATACAAGATGCAAAATTTTAGATAAAACTTGGCCTCTCATTGTGGATAGTGGATCTTGTTGCAATTGTTGTAGCAAAAGATTAGTTTCCAAGTTGAACCTCACTATCATTTCCCACCCTAAACTTTAATGGCTCAATGAGCAAGGGGAAATGATAGTTAACAACAAGTAAAGGTACCTTTCTCCATTGGGACATATAAGGATGAATTTATTTGTGATATAGTTCCCATGGAGGCAAGGCATATTCTCTTAGGAAGGCCATGGCAATTCGATAGGAAGATCATTTACAGTGGCCTAACTAATGAGATTACCCTCACCCATCTTGGCACTAAATTTGTGTTGCATCCTCAAACACCTTCACAGGTAGCTAAGGATAAACTTACAATGAAGGACAAGAGGAATGAGGAAAATTTAGAAAAACAAAAGAAAAAAAGATAGTAAGGCCTTAGCTCCAAAGGTCAATGAGAAGGAAAAAGAGGGAGGGTATTCCGCTTAGAAAGTTGTAAAGAAGAAGAGTCATTTTGCAACAAAACGAGATATTAAGAGAGATTTCTGCTTCTCAAGCTATCTTTCTACCTTCTCCTCTCAAGGGAGACTTCCCTTAGCACAACCACAATTCCCACAATTGAGATCATTCCCCCAAAGGTCCAAGAACTCTTATAGGAATTTGGTGATGTATTTCCCAAAGAGATACCCCATGGGTTACCTCCTCTTAGTGGAATAGAACACCAAATAGACTTAGTCCTAGGAACAAGCCTTCCTAATAGACCAGCTTATAGGATTAATCCTCAAGAGACCAAGGAGATTAAATCCCAAGTTAAGGAATTGTTGGAGAAGTGTTGGGTCCAAGAGAGCCTAAGTCCTTGTGTTGTGCCTGTGTTATTGGTCCCCAAGAAGGATGGTAAGTGGAGAATGTGTACAGATTATAGGACCATCAACAACATAACTGTGAAGTATAGACACCCCATTCCTAGGCTTGATGATATGCTTGATGAGTTGCATGGTGCAAACATATTTTCCAAAATTGATCATAAAAGTGGTTATCACCAAATAAGGATGAGAGAAGGTGATGAGTGGAAAACCGCTTTCAAGACCAAGTTTGGGTTGTATGAGTGGCTAGTGATGCCTTTTGGGCTCATTAATGCATCAAGCAACTTCATGAGGCTAATGAATCATGTCCTAAGGGAGTTCATAGGTACGTCTGTAGTTGTTTATTTCGATGATATCTTAGTCTATAGTAGGTGATGTAGCTCCATGTGGAGCTTGTAGGCCTTGGATCTTCTTTATCAATGGAGTCCTTTGCTTCTTGAAGATCAATAGCAGTGGAATGGAGATGGAAGAAAGATGATTGGAGATGCCACTTCAAGGAGAAGATGAGTCAAGAAGAAGCTCACCACCATAGGAAGCCATGGATAAGAGCTTGAAGGTAGGAGAAGATGAGTGGAGGAAGAAGGAGAGAAGGAGCACAAAATTTTGTGCCTCAAATGAGGTTTGAACTTTGAAGTGTAATTCTCAAATGATCAAATTTGAAAAAATGCACACACATGACCTCTATTTATAGCCTAAGTGTCACACAAAATTAGAGGGAAATTTGAATTTCTATTCAAATTTCACTTGAATTTGTGGAGCCAAATTTTAGAGCCAAAATTTCACTAATTATGATTAGTGAATTTTAAATATGGGTCAACCCACTAATCCAAGATCAAGTCTAAGATTCTCCACTAAGTGTACTTAGGTGTCATGAGACATGTAAAGCATGAAGGACATGCACAAAGTGTGACTATATGATGTGGCAATGGAGTGTAGCAAGCAAATGCTCACCTCCCCCTCTAAAATTTAATTGGATTGGGCTTCTCCTAATTCAATTAAATTTATTTCTCATCACACACATCAAATATTCACTTAATGCATATGAAATTACAAAACTACCCCTAATACAAAAACTAGTTTAGGTGCCCTAAAATACAAGGGCTGAAAAATCCTATATTTCTAGGGTACCCTACCTACATTATGGAGCCCTAAATACAAGGCCCAAAAATAATGAAATCCTAATCTAATATGTACAAAGATAAGTGGGCTCATACTTAGCCCATGGGCCCAAAATCTACCCTTAGGCTCATGAGAATCCTAGGGCCTTCTCTTGCATCTCTGGCCCATTCTTCTTGAGCCTAAGGGTAGATTTTGGGCCCATGGGCTAAGTATGTTTTTTGGGCCTTGATTTTCTCAGGGTCCACATGGACCCCATTTTTTCTAACCACAAAACCTAAGAAGACTACATTATCGACACAAATGGTACATTTATATATATTAGCAAAGAGAGTGTGTTTCCTAAGAACCAAAAGAACTTGCCTTAGATGTCCTAAGTGATCATCTAGGTCCCTATTGATGTAATCCTACCCCCAAAATCTACCCTTAGGCTCATGAGAATCCCAGAATCTAATTTGAAGGCCCAAGTTAAATATGTTTTTTATTTATAATTTTTATTTATTGTAATTTTGGCCCAAACTATTTAGAAGGCCCATATCTATTTTTATCTTTTTGTTCAGATACACTATAAGTATTGGTTTTTGTTTTGAATAAAAAAAAACTTTTGGCATTTCATAAAATTGGGTGAGAGTTTCTCTCTAGGTTCCTTGTTGAACCAATTATCAGACTTATCAAGATAATCCTTGTGGCGTCTACCCTGACTTATCTTCCTTCACCGGAAGTGGCGTCTACCCTGACTTATCTTCCTTCACCGGAAGTGGCGTCATCCAAAAACTCTACAGCCTGTATCAAGCGATCCGCCCTGTAAGGTTCACATCATCTGGTATCAGAGCTTCGGCTCTTGATACAGGTTTTATCCTATCCTATTATTTTCCTTTGTAATTTGTCCAGGTTCGTGTTTTGTCCTTGTTCTGTTATTTGTTTTCTTGTTTGCGTCTTGTTGCGCTGTTGTTTGTGTCTTTGTTTCGTTCTTGTTCTTGTTCTTGTCACGTTTTTGTTCTTGTTCTTGTTTCTTGTGTCTTTCAGACTTTGTGTAAAAAAAAATCTGTTTGAGTTTTAGTTCAAGTTAAAAAAAGAAAGTTGCAGAAATTTAAAAGAAAAAGAAGAAAACAAAAAAAAGAAAAGAAAAGAAAAGAAAGTGGGGTGTTTGATCTTTGAACACGAAATTGAGGAAGTTAGAGGCTTTGTTTTGGCAAAAAATCGTATACCAAATCCCCTTATCTAGATTCTCCTCTGAATTCTGAGCGTTTTGATATATAGTGGGCCTCAAACAGACAACCGTAGCAAAAGTTATGAGCATTTGAAGTTTATTTGTCATATCTGTTATCTTATCTGTTATCCTATCTATTATCTTATTTGTTATCATATCTGTTATCCAAATTAAATATAATTTGTTATCCAAATCTGATCTGTTATCCAAATCAAATCAAATCAAAATTTTTTATCCAAATCAAATCAAGTCTAATCTGTTATCCAAATCAAATCCAATCTGCTATCCAAATCAAGTCTAATTTGTTATCTAAATCAAATCTAAATCCAAATCAAGTCTAATCTGTTAACCAAAATCAAATCTGATTTGTTATCCAAATTAAATCTGCTACGCAGTCTGTGATAATTAAATTGTCTTTCCTGTTATATACCTTGTGTGTCTAATTTGATTCATCCAGGAACTTAAGAGGGAGTGAGTGGTAAAAGGCAAGAGTGAAAACATCACACAAAAGCCTATATTGAGAGCATCAAACACGAGTGAACTACCATCAAAGAGAGAAACACGTGAGTAATGTGTGGTGAGGTTCTGGATTTTTTTTTTTAATTTACTGCAAAATTCTTTGTTCCTTAATCATGGCAAGAGCTGGTGACAATGGTGGAATATATCATCAACTGGACGGATCTCAGTGCTTATTTCTGGACGCGTGGACTACACAAATGCAACGTTTGTTGAACCGTAACAAAGAAGAGCCCTACAGATGAATAGCCAAATCTTCCTCGTTTACTCTTAAACCTCTATCCCCTAGAGAAGTGTGTGATGACCAAATCAGAATGAGAGAAAAGAGAGAACAAGAGAAAGAAAACAGTGAGGCACCACAAAGGAATATGAAAAAGAAGAGTGATACACCCAAGGAAAAGAGTGATACACATAAGAGAGAGAGTGATACACATGAGAGAAAATTTAATTATTTTGTAGAGGCGAGTGAAGTGAGGAAAGTGTTACCAACTCATGAACCACTCAATCTACAGTATTGCAAAGACAGTAAAATTTCTACTGATAATTCTAATGAGTTTACTATTTCTATTTCTCCTAGTGTTCAACCCTTATTGCAGGAATTTAAAAATATCTTTCCTAAGGAGATTCCTCATGGACTGCCACCTTCAAGAGGCATAGAACATCAAGTTGATCTCCTCCCCAGAGCTTCATTGCCTAACAGGCCAACTTACAAAAGCAATCCCCAAGAGACTCAACGTAAGGATGCACAAGCCAAAGTTGAGTATGTGAAAAGATTGTATGACCAAGTGAAGGTGCAAATTGCAAAGAAGAATGAAAGCTATGCCAAGCAAGACAACAAGAAAAGGAAGGAAGTGGTACTTGAACCCGGTGATGATCCTGGACATTTGAGAACAAAAGTTTTCCAAGAAGGAGGGAATGATGAGAATCATGAAACTGGCCAAATACAGGCTAAAGGCCCAAGTGGAGAAGGACGAAGGCCCAAGTAGAGAAGGACAAAGCCCCCGAGTGGAGAAGGATGAAGGCCCAAGTGGAGAAGGATGAAGGCCCAGAGGCAGAGACACTATCAAGACAATTAATTGTTGCTGAAGGCCCAAACTAATTTGAAGGCCCAAGTTAAATATGTTTTTTAGTTATAATTTTTATTTATTGTAATTTTGGCCCAAACTATTTAGAAGGCCCATGTCTATTTTTATCTTTTTGTTCAGATACACTATAAGTATTGGTTTTTGTTTTGAATAAAAAAAAACTTTTGGCATTTCATAAAATTGGGTGAGAGTTTCCCTCTAGGTTCCTTGTTGAACCAATTGTCAGACTTATCAAGGTAATCCTTGTGGCGTCTACCCTGATTTATCTTCCTTCACCTGAAGTGGCGTCATCCAAAAACTTTACAGCCTGTATCAAGTGATCCACCCCGTAAGGTTCACATCAGTTGGGGTCAGGGAACCTAACTATGTGGATATATGTCTGTCCCTGTTGCATGTTGGTTTTCAAGAAAAAAATTGTTTTGACTAATGGGATGCGATATGTCTGTTATTGATGAATGACATTATTGTTTTTATTAGACTTGTGTTGTTTGAATACCTGGGGAGTGTGAATCTCAGGCATGAACTATATATGTATGTATATGCGAAATGTGATTTACTGATGATATTGTTATTGATGATATTAACTGATATGAGATGATGTTGCTATTGATGATTATGTTGATATGAGATGATGTTGTTATTGATGATAATATTGACATGAGATGATGTTGTTATTAATGATTATGTTGATATGAGATGATGTTGTTATTGATGATAATATTGATATGAGATGATATTGTTATTGATGATTATGTTGATATGAAATGATGTTGTTGTTGTTGATAATGTCATTGAGATAAGATGATGTTGATGTTGAGAATGATATTGAGATGAGATGATATTGATGTGGAGAATGACATTGAGATGAGATTATGTTGATGTTGATAATGACATTGAGATGAGATGTTGTTGATGTTGAAAATGTCATTGTGATGATGTGTGATGTGTATGTACATGAGGGTGCAGTGACCATGTTGAATATCCTTGATGGGGGAAATAGAGTGGTTAAAGAGTTGTAAGCATCTCTGGAGGGGGATGACTTAAAATCTTTAATTATCCACGGTCAGTGCATTAATGGTGCCCATGTTTCATACTTCATATTGCATGGAAATAGTATAAACTTTGTCAGTAAGTACTTGTAGTTTCTCATAAAGGGGAATACTTGTACTTGGGGGCATGTCACTCAGTTTGGAACTCCCTTGAGACTCAGGTTGATCACCATGCGGGGGAGGGGGAATTGCCTGTGCACACTTAGGCTATTTCCTTGATGAATGGTATCACATTGCATTTGAGAGTTGAGGTTAGGTGCATGCATCATACTGATCATGATTGATTGGAATTATGGATGGATGATGACTACTTATTGAGTGTATGTTAAACTAATGGATGTTTGAGTATGCTTATGGTATTTGTTAATGTTTTCTTACTAATTATGGTTATTTGATTTTTGTATTAATTTCTTTTATAATAAACTCACCCTCACAATTTTTGTACCGTGTGGTTGGTACCTGTGATGATCGCGAACCTTTGTTTGTGGGAGCAGAATGACAGCAGTAGAGTACGTGAAGTGAGATTATTTTGTGGAGCCACCAAGCCGTCGTGATGACGTTGGGATTATTTTGGGAGAGAGTTGTATTTTGTTAATCAACTCCTCCGTAGCTGGTTCCATAATTCTTTTTTTGAATTGAGGATGTAAATCACATATTTAATTATATGTATGAACTAATTTACTTTCCATTATATGAATGATGTGTACTGAGTTACTATACCTATATATATATATATATATATATATATATATATATATATATAGGTATGTATGTATTCATTTAAGTAATGATGCATTGTTTGGTGAATGTATATCGTGAAAAATTTACTTTCATTTTTCATAAGCAAATTAACGAAGTTTTCAATTAAAAATTGAAACTTTCGCGGTTTAGAGTGGTGCTATTGTAGCGACGAGGTGGGTTGTTACACCCTTCCACTTGACACTTCTTTTATACATACAGAAAGGGTATCTAGGTCAGAGTTTGTGAAAAAATTACATGAGAAGGTTAGGAACCAAATAAAGGTGTATGCAGTTAAAGACAATAGAGGAAGGAAGGAGTTGGTGCTTAATGAAGGAGATTGGGTTTGGCTCCAACTTAGGAAGGATAGATTTCCTACTAAGAGAAAGTCCAAACTTAGCCCTAGAGGTGATCACCCTTTTCAGGCATTGGAGAGGATCAACAACAATGTTTATAGGCTCAAACTCCCAAAGAAGTATGAAGTTAGCAACACCTTTAACACTATTGATTTGGTTCCTTTTGTAGGTGTAGCTGATTCAAATGATGAGGGGTCTACAAATTCGAGGATAAATCCTCTTCAAGAGGGAAGGGATGCTGGAATCCTCCCTAAGGTTTTCATGAGTCTTAGGGTAGATTTTGGGCCCATAGGCTAAGTATGAACCAACTTATCTTTGTACATATTAGATTAGGGTTTCATTATTTTTTGGGCCTTGTATTTAAGGCTCCATAGTGTATGGAGGGTACCCTAGTAATGTAGGATTTTTCAGCCCTTGTATTTTAGGGCACCTAGACTAGTTTTTGTATTAGGGGTAGTTTTTTAATTTCACATACATTAAGTGCACTATTTGATGTGTGTGTTGGGAGAGAAATTTAATTGAATTGGGAGAAGCCCAATCCAATTAAATTTTGAACCAGCCTAAGGGGGAGGTGAGCATTTGCTTGCTACACCTCATTGCCACATCATATAGTTACACTTTGTGTATACATGCTTCATGGCACCTAAGCACACTTAGTGGAGAATCTTGGATTTGATCTTGAATTAGTGGGATGAACCATAGTTGAAACTCATTAATTATCACTAATCATAATTAGTGAAATTTTGGCTCCAAATTTTGCTCCACAAATTCAAATTCAAATTCAAGTGAAATTTGAATAGAAATTCAAATTTCCTTCCATTTTTATGTGACACTCGGGCTATAAATAGATGTCTTGTGTGTGCATTTTGAAACTTTGATCATTTAAGAAATTAGACTTCAAAGTTCAAACCTCATTCTCCCTCTTTTCTCTCTCAAAATGTTGTTCCCCTCTCTCCCTCTCCCTCCACTCATCTTCTCCTACCTTCAAGCTCTTATTCATGGCTTCCTATGGTGGTGAGCTTGTTCTTGTCTCATCTTCTCCTTGAAGTGATGTCTCCAATCACCTTTCCTCCTTCTCCATCTGCCATTGATCTTCAAGAAGCAAATGACTTCATTAATGAAGAAGATCCAAGTCCTACAAGCTCTACATGGAGCTACATCAATATGCGTTTGAATGGATCCTAAATCAATACTTTCTAAATTTGTCCTTAGCATTTCAATACAAACGTTAGACATATATAAAAGGAAAGATAATATAGTGTAATAGAAATGTTCCTTTTAAATGAATTTTTATAGCGTGGCATAGATGGATTGTATCTAATGAATAAAATACTTGATTAAGTGTTTGGATTCAATGGACGACTAGTGTAAATAAGACAAATTGCAGTGGATTATAGTGGATGAGTACTTAGGATAAGATACTTTTTACTATGTTTGGTTTCACTGATGACTCTTGTACACTTACACTTTTAAATCATTGGTCATCATAAATTTATATCTTTGTTTCCATCAAAACTGGGAGATGAACGAATTGTCCAATGATGGATCATTTAGTTCTAACATGTAAACCTACAAAACAAAAAACACATTTATTTAAGAGATAAAGTGATTACTCAAATTTATTCACTAAGGAATCTTCTTTTCTAAACTTAAATGTATATTTTTACAAACAAGACAAAAATATGTAAGATAATTAATAAGATGCATATTTAGATAACGAAAACTCACTAAGAGAGGAGGCAAAGGAACAAAATAAGTATGTTTTTGTTAGATAAATGAGATGGAAGTTCAAATAAAGAAAAATGATCAAGAGAATGAGACAAAAGATGATGAATTTCAATGAGATAAAGACTCAAATAAAGAAAAATCATCAAGAAGAGAGACAAAAGATGATGAAATTCAATGTGTAGAGCAATAGAACCCAAACAACAATTTAAACCAACAAAATCAATAAAACAAAAGTGAGAAACTTTATGATATAAGTAGTGTTGTTAATGGTAGTGCTGAATTTATGGATTGATCTCTACCAAATGTAAATGTCAATTGTTTTAAATTTAAATAAACATTTGGTATTAAAGTAAAAAATTGTTAATTAATATTGTTCATGAAATATATTTTAATATATGTTAGGTAATTATAAATTACTCTAAATTATATTAGTTATTTTAAACTATCTTAATCCTTCATTAATAATAGATCTGATGAAATTCAACCAACAGTTATTGTTAACTGCAACTTCTGATCAATGGTTGATGCTAGTTAGAGTGAATTTTACATAGAAATTTAATTAACGACTATGCTAATTTTAACTTTTGATCAACGGCTAAATATAATTAAATCACATCAAATTAAAATTTTCATCCAACGGTTCACAAAAGTTTAAACTTCATTTGCATATAGTATATAGAATAAAAATATAGACAAATAGATATAATGGTTAAATTGATTAAAATTAATTTTTCTTTCCACAATAAAATGTGAAAAATACACTAACTAGGCATGTCCAATCACTCTTCAATTTTGAGAGGAAAAACTCGCTTTAATAGGGGTTGGATTTTCACCTACTTGGGGAATTGAGGTTGGATTCGGATTTGGGTATGTCACTCCCGCTCCCATACCCACTCTATTACATATATTTTTATAATTATTAATAATACACTTATATATTTATATATAATTCTATTATTATATGTAATTATTAATTATATGATTATTTTCATATTTTATTATTTATAATTATTAAAATATAGAATAATTATTTTAATAATTAAATAAATAATATTTTAATTATAACAAAATTAAAAACTATACATTTAGTTTAAAATATTATTTAATTCTTAAATATGTTTATATTATTTATTAAATTAAATATAATCATTGAATTAAAACATAGTTAATAATTTAATCTATGATTTATTTAAAATATATGAAAAAATATTTTTTTAAAAAAATGTGAGATGTCATTTTCTTTGAGTTTTCCAGAACTCAATAAGATCCGACGAAGATGATGTTAAGTTTCATGTTTCCACCTCATTTTTTTTTATAAATCTGACCCCAACTCTGTTGAGTCTGTTGTGGAGACTGAAATGAGAATATAAAAACTCACCCATTGTCATCTCAAACATTAATTAATTAACATGTGTTTATTTCAATCTCGAAGGATAGTTTTCCGGATAAGCGGGATATTATTATAAATAAATAAACGATTAATTAACCCGTTTCAGTTTTTATTTACTTTTTAATTAACATTTTAATTAATCATTTCAAAACAATTACACGTCATTTATTTTAATTCATGCAATTATAATAAAAAGTGCCACGCTGTCCACTCCCGGTGAATTGGCAACTTCTGATTGGTTCAGCGACGACTGGGATACTAGTCCAAAATAACTAAACAGAAGAAAAGAAGAATTCACCGCCGCAAATAAAATCTCCCATAAGTCTCTGTACTAGTGCTTTTCCCTGCGAAACAAAACAACAACAACAATGGGAGCACGAAAGAGACTCTCTTCTTCCGAGCCTCATTCTTCTTCTCCTGCAACAAAGGAAAACACCACAACCACCAAACCCGAACAAAAACCAACCACAACAGACCCTCCAATTGCGCCTCCTAAATGGGGTCTTCTTCTGAAGCTCTCTCTCTTCTTCTTGCTCCCTTACTCGTATCTCCTCTTCCGCTACTATCCCATCGAGCCGGAGCTCCGAAGATCGATCCTCATCAACGCTGGAATGAGCCTCGCGGGTCTCTTCGTCACGGTCAAGATGATCCCCGTCGCGTCCCGCTACGTCCAGAAGCGGAACCTCTTTGGGTATGACATCAACAAGAAGGGCACCCCTCAGGGAACTGTCAAAGTGTGAGTCTTTTTTTCTTTCTTCATTCCCCATTTGTTTTTATGAAGTGGGGTTGCTTTGGATGTTGGTTTCGAGATCTGGGTGTCTTCTTCTTTTTTTTTATTTTTTTTTTTATAATCATGGGTGGTTTAGCAGGCTTTTGATTTCGTTGTTTTCTTTTAAAGAAAAATACATTGTGTATGGAACATTTAGTTAGATTTGGGAGGAGATTTTTTTTTTGGGACCTTGGCATTGGTACGAAAGGTGACTAATCTTGGTCGGGACCTCAAGCTATAAAATTTTCCATACCCGATTTGGGAGGGGATTTTCAGTTTGAGATATAAAATTTTTCTTTCTTTTGTTTTTTATTTATTATCGACAAATGTTAGTTTTGTTAGAGGAATCTTTTCTTCTCCCTTAACCATCCACCCCACCTTATATCTCATTTTTTTTCTTCTTTTGGGATGAAGTTCTGTTCTAATATGCAATGCAATTCCATGTGATCGTTAGTTTCCTTTTGGATCCTATACTTGTTGTTCTTGGATTGTTAAATATATGTCTCTGGATTTATTGGTTTACCTATTTTTGTAATTGGTGTTGTACTTAATGCTCTGAAAACCTTTATAATGTTGCTATCTACCAGAGTAATACTCACATTTGATAATGGCGTAAACATGTATGTATTAGATGAAGATGTACCGATTGTTTTCTTAGAATCTGTTCTATAGTTTGAGTTGTTCAACTGATTTTATGTTATTTATATCCTTCATTCTTTTGTCAATGGAATTCTTGAATTTGGAATTTTTAGTTTAGATTTTAAATGGAAATGTGTGATAACTGATAAGAATAAGAAAGTGTCACAACTACCAAACAGGTTGTTTTGGCTGATGGTTTAATGTAATATTCGATTATCATGTATGGAACTTGCAGATCAACATGTTTGGGTGTATAAGAGTGAAGAGAAGGTTAAATTGATTAGTGTGAGAGATTATTACCGTACATAGTTGAAGGTTATGTAAAATGTAGTTAAAAAAGTCAAGTAGAGAACAAAAACATAGCTAGGTTTATATGGTACTATACTACTATATTCATGATGTATTTATGTCATGTATGCATAGGAGGGAAAGTATTGTAATCTGCCATCATAAATTTTTGGTACTAAGTTTTGATTATGCTACCTTATTCTTTGCAGGCCTGAATCATTAGGTATAGTTGTTGGTATTGTGTTCTTGGTTGTGGCAATCTTGTTTCAGTATTTTAACTTCACATCAGATTCAAATGTAAGTTATGAGTATGGTAAATCTGAGTATTTGTTTTGACTCTAATATCTTGGAACTGATATCAATAGAAGAAAGGAGCATTGTTATGAATTATTTTTGGTTTTGCAGTGGCTTGTTGAATACAATGCAGCATTAGCGTGCATTTGTTTCATGACACTGCTAGGATTTGTCGATGATGTCCTTGATGTCCCATGGAGAGTGTAAGTATACAAGTTTTCATTATTTGCTTCCTGGATTTGTGCTTGTTAACTAATGTTAGAGTAGTTTTGTTTTTGATTTTATGTCGATGTGAAGAACAGAAAGTTACTACTCCCATCAATTGCTGCACTTCCTTTGTTAATGGCATATGCTGGACACACAACTATAGTTATACCAAAGCCACTTGTCCCACACATTGGGATTGAGGTTTTGGATCTTGGTAAGCTTTTTGTACCTTTATGTTGTTTTTTTTTTAGGGCGAGCCCTGGTGCAGCGGTAAAGTTGTGCCTTGGTGACTTGTTGGTCATGGGTTCGAATCCGGAAACAGCCTCTTTGCATATGCAAGGGCAAGGCTGCGTACAATATCCCTCCCCCATACCTTCGCATAGCGAAGAGCCTCTGGGCAATGGGGTACGAAGTTTTTTATAGAATAGAAGATACATAGTACCAGAGGTACTACAAGAAGCCACAGGAGGTAGGTTCTCCTGGGACAGAAAAGTAAATAAAATTATGCAACATCCCAACAGAAACAATTCAACCCAACCCAACAACACTATCACTACTTAAAAACCAAAGCCATAGATGAAGACCATTGGTGAAAAGGAACATTAAAATCCTTTTCCCACCCCCTCATCCAAGACCAAGAGAGGAAAATTGTATTGTCCAACAGCCTCGATATGACAAAAGGATGATTGTTGAAGATAATGTCATTTCTGAGCTTCCATATTGATGTTGTACCTTTATGTAAATGATACTTGAGGAGTTATTACTAATTACTGTAAAGATTCACTATTTTGACTTTGTTTTATGGGGCAGGATGGATGTATAAACTATATATGGGGCTCTTGGCTGTTTTTTGCACAAATTCCATCAATATACATGCTGGAATAAATGGCCTTGAAGTTGGGCAGACAGTGGTTATTGCATCAGCTGTAAGTATCAAAGCTTGTAAAAGTTAACAGAATCCACTTTGGTCATGGAAGTTGATAATAATGTGGATGTGCAGATCCTGATACACAATATTATGCAAATTGGAGCATCAACAGATCCTGAATATAAGCAAGCACATGCATTTTCTATTTACTTAGCTCAGCCCTTGCTAGCTACCTCTTTGGCTTTACTTTCTTACAACTGGTATTCACTGATGTATCATTATCATTTCATTTGAAACCTTTTTTGATAGAGTAGTTTTACTTACAGTATGGTCTTCTTGTTCCAGGTATCCCTCTTCAGTTTTTGTTGGTGATACATATACATACTTTGCTGGGATGACTATGGCTGTGATTGGTATTTTAGGCCATTTTAGGTACATCCTTACTTTTATCTGTCAATAATCTTAATTTGGCTATCCTATCTGTGTTTTTGGTGCAAACTAGGCATAGAATCATAGATATACTGGGGACTCTAAATTTGTGACTCCAATCTTGCTTTCCATTCTAAAGGATCAATCATAGAGACAAATATATGGTCAATCTTCAGTTTTATAAGTTGATACTTGCTAATAAATAGTTCTTTATGTGGCAATCTTTCCATTTCTCTAAGTAATTTGGTGAATGATTTTGCTGCCTTTTATAAGAAAAACCTTCCATGTTTCACTTTGTACAATAAATCCATGATACCTAAACTGTGAACAAATGGACCATAGAATGTTCATCTTAACCATAATTAACAATATGTATAACATGTGATAATAACCTGCCAAGTCTACTGCTACATATAATAGCAAAATCTTGTTTGAGGTGGGGATTTTCCATTCAAGTGTGAGGTTTGTGTTAAGTTCATCCTCAAGGAATATTGCTTTCCATTCTCAATAAATAACTATTTCATTTTTCTCTGAGGACTCTCCTCCTAACATTACAATGGAAGCTTTCTGTAGGTGACCTGCTTGACCATCTGGTCATCTACTAGGATCTTGACAAGAGAAAAATGATACTACATTATTAAAACTTAGCGAGAGAATGAGAGAGCGAGAGAGAGAGAAACCCAGAGAGAGAGAGAAACACAGAGAGAGTGAGAAATTAAAACTTAGCGAGAGAATGAGAGAGCGAGAGAGAGAGAAACCCAGAGAGAGAGAGAAACACAGAGAGAGTGAGAGACCCAGTGAGAGTGGGAGACTTGGAGAGAAACAGAAGGACAGGTTTTCAGGGGGAGAGGGAGAGAGAGGGCGCGAGAGGGACCGGAATAGAGCCCTTTCGATAGTTAAGGAGAGTCACAGGGGTAGAACGGGCGAGAAAAGGCGTGAGCGGTCGAGAACCACTGTCACAAACAGAGGGCGATGGAGGAACGTGACTCGAAAGGAAGTATTGCATGAAGGGAATGGAGGTTGGAATAACGACCTTGCTGAGGAAGAAAAGTGGACTACGGTGGTAAGTAGAAGGTCTTTGAAGGCTA
Organism: Glycine soja; assembly: GCF_004193775.1. NCBI lineage: Eukaryota > Viridiplantae > Streptophyta > Magnoliopsida > Fabales > Fabaceae > Glycine > Glycine soja. The sequence continues at coordinate 24,572,381 of NC_041011.1, forward strand.
TGCAGCATTCCTTGTCGGCGGGCAGACAGCTGGAGTTAGGGGGCAGGGGCATACTTTACGGCTGTAACTGGAGGAATAAGGCTGATATTACGTCCTACTATTTCACACATTTTCCCGACGAAGCTAATGAGGAGCTGTTATGGCGGCACTTCAAAAAATGGGGAGATGTCCGTGAAGTATACATCGCCAAGAGACTCAACAAGGAGGGTAGGAGGTACGGTTTCGTGCGCTTCAAGGACGTTCGGGACGCAAAAGGACTGGAACTAAGGCTGGACAATATCGTCATTAACGACTGCAAGCTTTTTGCCAACCTTCCGAGGTTTGAAAGACCAGGCCGGAAAACAAAGTTTGCAGGAAAATAAAAATGTTGGGAGGAAGAAGATGATCGAAGGGAGTAAGGCCGGTGTGACGAATATTGATCCTTCTCGGAGGTCATATGTGGACGCTGTGGTTGAAGGGGGGTATCAAGGACCCACGAAGGTAGACGAGGTTACCAAACCAATCATTCAGATCAACCCACAAGAAAGAGGGGGAGCTTGGTGTGACGGAACCTGGACGGGAAAACTAAAGAAGATGACGGAGATTGAAACTTTAGAGGACCGCCTCGCGTGGGAGCTAGGATACAATGTCGGCACTAAGTTCCTAGGTGACGACATGGTCCTACTACCTGGTTTGTCCGACGACCAGGCCCGTCTCCTTATCAAGTCGGAGATGGAAAGAGGAGATTCCCTCTTCTACGAATTGAAGAAGTGGTCGCCGTCAACTAGACCCACTAACAGGGTCGTTTGGCTTCAAATGTGGGGCTTCCCGATACAGGTATGGGGGATGAAAAGCTTTAGGATGGCCATGGCTGATATAGGTGACGTTATCAAGCCCGACAAGGACACGGAGGATCGCCGGCGTCTCGACCGGGCCCGTGTATTGGTGAGGACGCCGCTGCCGCCACCGATAAGGTCCGACATCATCGTCCGCGTGGGGGAGCTCGAGTACAAGGTCTGGATCGTAGAAGAAGTTGGTCCCGATGGCGGAACGACCAAGAGAAGCACTTTGCCGTCGGAGGGGTGGTCTGAAATGATAACGTCTGACGACGATGGGGATGGTGGTGACGCGGTGGATGACACCGATACCAACTTTTCTTTCTCGCCGGAGCTATCCAATCGGAATGCTTCTCCAGCGGATAACCAGTGGGCACACCGTCAGATTGATGGTCGCAGCATCGATGGGGGACCTACGGGTAATACCCAGCTTAACGTAAACCTTCAACAAAAGTCAAAAAGCTTCGAAGAGGCTATGTTAGACCCTAATTCTGGTAAAGACAGATTAGGGGAAGGCTCTGCAGTCACTCAGAAGGAGGAAGTTTATATTAAAAGGGACGCTGTCAAAAATACACAACAGACAGACTATAGGCACAGACATCACCCACAAGGAAAAAATTTGAATGGAGAAGGGAAGGATTCAGAAGGGCAGGTTCGTATCGGGGAAGAAGAGATAACTGCAATACAAATTTCTTCTCCCTTGTCTCTGGAACAGAATGGGCCAAACTACTTAAAGGGCCCACTAGAGGTTAATGAAGGGTGCAATAAGGAGAATTTTTACTCAGCTGACCACTTGGGAAGGAACGAAGGACAGCATCATAAGGGGGGTGGTTTAGGTAATAACCCAGGCCCATTAATGACAGAGGAAGGGTGTCACAAGGAGAAGTCAAGACATGCAGCCCAAACTTTAAAAGTGTGCTCAGACAAGTTTTGTAAAGTATATTCTCGGCAAAAGACCAGCTCTCATTCTAGGGCCCGAATCCCTCAAATGGAGACACAAGACCCTTCACTTCCTCACTGCAGCTTTTTTTCAGCAGACCCAAATGACACTCAAACTAAGAATCAGAAGCAGAACCCTGTATCCTCAGATGGGAGATTAAAAAGTGAAATTCAGTGCAGCGATGAGATGATGCTCGAGGCCCAACATCTATGTACTTTGGGAAAGGAATTAGGCATGAAAACAGATTTAGATGTTCTCCACAACTATGCTTCTATGGAGTGCAGAGATAGAGAAGAAGTCAGAAAGATGGGGAATAGGATACGCCCTCAATGAATATTTTATCTTATAATATTAGAGGGTTGGGTAGAGGTATAAAGTGGGCCTCTATCAGGTACTTGGTTGGGAAGCAGAGGATAGACCTTCTTTGCTTGCAAGAAACAAAGAGAGAATCTATGGACAAGGTTGTGTGTAAGGCCTTGTGGGGCCAATCTGATTACGACTGGGAGTGGGTTCCTGCAGACAACACAGCAGGAGGCCTCTTGTGTGTCTGGGATAACAGCAACTTCAGGGTTGAATGTAGAAGAGCTGAAAGGGGATTTATCATGTTGGAGGGGGTTTGGCTGGCCGAGGGTCATAGGGTAGTGGTGGTAAACATATATGCTGCCTGTGACTTAGCATCTAAAAGACAGCTTTGGCAGAAGCTTTATGATCTGAAAAGTCAGTCCCAGGTTCAATGTTGGTGCCTTGTAGGGGACTTCAATTGCATTAGGACCCCGACTGAAAGAGTGGGTAGTAATCTCTGCCATCCAGACACTAGCATCATATCAGAATTCAATGATTGGCTAGCTGATATGGAGGTGGAGGATATCCCGTGCTTTGGAAAACCCTTTACTTGGTTCAGGCCAAATGGCTCTTGTAAAAGCAGGCTAGACAGAGTGCTGCTTTCGGACGATTGGATTGCTAAGTGGCCTGATAGTTCTCAGCACAATCTTGAAAGGAACTACTCAGACCACTGTCCTATCATGTTACAATCCAAAACAACAGACTGGGGCCCAAAGCCTTTTAGAGTCTTTAATGCCTGGCTGCACAACAAAGATTTTAATAAGGTGGTGAAGGATTGTTGGTCTACTAACCAGCCTATGGGATGGGGGGGATATGCTTTGAAATGTAAACTGCAGCATCTAAAACATAGACTAAAAATCTGGAGCAAAGAAAAGAGTGGGGATCAGTTTAGCAAGGTGAAGTCAATCCAGCAAAAGCTGAATGATTTGGAGAATTCTTTCATAGGCCAACCCACTGATCAGCAGGTCCAAGAGCTTAAGAATCTACAGTCTGAATTATGGGAGCAATCTCTTCTCCAAGAATCTATGCTGCGTCAGAAATCAAGGTGCAAATGGCTTAAACAGGGAGATAGTAACACTGCTTATTTTCATAAAATCATCAACTCAAGTAGAAGGAGGAATACTCTAAGGGGGATGTATATAAATGGAGGCTGGGTAGATAAACCCAAAGTTATTAAGGAAGCAGTTCTTAAGCACTTTAAAGACAGATTTGCAGATCCTTGTTCACCAAACTCAAACTTGGATGGAGTTTCTTTCAAGGCTTTGTCTGTAACCCAAAGTGAGATGCTGGTGGAAGCTTTTAAGGAGGAGGAGGAGATAACTAATGCAGTGTGGGCCTGTGGTAGTGATAAAAGCCCAGGACTGATGGGCTTAATTTCTGCTTTATTAAGCATTTTTGGAAGCTTCTGAAATCTGAGTTTCTCAGGTTCTTCTCAGAATTTCATGTCAATGCAGTTATCCCCAAGGGCCTCAATTCATCATTCATAGCTCTCATCCCCAAGACTAAAGACCCCCAATTCATAACTGATTTTAGACCAATATCCTTAATAGGATGTGTCTATAAAGTTATTGCCAAAGTCCTAGCCAATAGGCTCAGTAAGATTATGAACCATCTCATAGATGAAAGGCAATCAGCCTTTGTTAAGGGCAGACAGCTTCTTCATGCAGTTTTAATTGCGAATGAGGTTGTGGAGGAGGCTAGGAGATGCAAGAAACCTTGCTTGCTGTGTAAAGCTGATTTTGAAAAGGCTTATGACTCCGTGTCTTGGCATTTCCTATTTTACATGATGAGAAGAATGGGCTTTCAAGATAAGTGGATAGGCTGGATTAAAGAGTGTTTATCATCAGCTTCTATATCCATTCTGGTGAATGGCAGTCCAACTGATGAATTTCAACCCCAAAGAGGTTTGAGACAAGGGGATCCCTTAGCACCTTTCTTGTTTAATCTAGTAGTTGAAGGGTTATCAGGCATGATGAGGGAAGCTGTTTCCAAAAACCTTTATCACAGCTTTTTGGTGGGGAAGAAAAAGATTCCAGTAAATATGCTCCAATTTGCTGATGACACTATATTCCTTGGGGAACCCTCTATGGACAATGTCACTCTTATTAAGGCTCTGCTCAGAAGTTATGAGATGGTTTCTGGCCTTAGAATTAACTTTGCCAAGAGTCATTTTGGTGCTATTGGCCAAACTCAGCAGTGGTGCAAATCTGCAGCTGAACACCTAAACTGTGGACTTTTGCAGCTTCCTTTCACATATCTAGGGATGCCCATAGGAGCTAACCCGAGAAGGAAAATTATGTGGGAGCCCATAGTAAGAAAATTTGAGGCTAAGCTGAATAGTTGGAACCAGAGGAAAGTTTCAATGGCAGGCAGAATTACTTTAATAAATTCTGTTATGACAGCTTTGCCTCTGTTTTACTTGTCTTTTTTCAAAGCCCCTTCAGCAGTGGTAAAGAGGCTAACTTCCATTCAAAGGAGTTTTCTGTGGGGAGGAGATGCAGAAGGGAAGAAAATTGCTTGGGTGGCTTGGGATAAAATTTGTGCTCCTAGAAGCAAAGGAGGTCTAGGAATCAAAGATATCAAGGATTTTAACAGAGCCCTTCTCATCAAATGGAAGTGGCTGATGTTCCAACAATCAGACCACCTTTGGAGCAGAATTCTCATCTCAAAGTACAAAGGATGGAGAGGATTGGAAGAGGCCTCTCACAATCAGAACCACTCCTTTTGGTGGTCTGATTTGAAGTCTGTAATGTTACACAGCAGCATGGCAGGGGTCCTAAATCAGTTCAAATGGAGTTTGGGTAGTGGCGACCAAATACTATTTTGGGAGGATGCTTGGTTGAGTGATGGAAGAACCCTTAGAGATAAATATCCAGATTTGTATTTCTCACAAATCTGAGATAGTGGGGAACATGGGGTTTTTTGGTGATCAAGGATGGCAGTGGAAGTTCTCTTGGAGGAGAAACCTGTTTGACTATGAGCTGGGAAGTGCATCAGATTTTATTGATCAGGTTTCAGCTTTAATTCCTAATGCAGCTATCAAGGACCAATGGGTGTGGGGGGCTGATCCAAAAGGAGCTTTCACTACATCCTCTGCTTACCACTGTATCAAAGGTGATCAATCAACAGCCTACCTTAGTCATGCTTTCAGCCAGCTGTGGGCAATAAAAGCTCCCCCGAGAGCTATATCCTTTGCCTGGAGACTTCTATGGGATAGGTTACCAACCAAGGATAATCTATCTAGACGACAAGTAGCTCTTGAAAGTGATCTTTGTACCTTTTGCCAAAGCCAAGTGGAATCTGCCTCTCATCTTTTCTTCTCATGCAAGAAAATTATGCCATTGTGGTGGGAATTTAACTCTTGGGTCAAGGAAGCAAGAGTAGTGCATTGTAGGCCAGTGGACAACTTCACTCAGCATTCCTCGTTGGCGGTTTCAAGGGCTACTAATAGAAAGTGGAAGATTTGGTGGGTAGCAGCCACTATGTCTATTTGGAATTACAGGAACGATATGATCTTCAAAGATCAACAGTTTCTTATATCCAAGTTGGTGGATAATGCTATTTTTCTCACCTGGACTTGGTTGAAGGGGTGGGAAAAGGACTTTGATGTTCCTTTTCAACAATGATCCTCATCTATGTCTTTAGCTTTCACCTAGGAGGGGCTGGTTGGCTGGGTTTTGTAAGCTTTCTTGCTGGGGAGGTCCATGTAGCTTTTGTTTTCTAGCCTTTTTATATGGCTGTCTATATGTACCCCTGTAGTACCTCTGGTACTATCTTATTATAATATATGATATTTTGGCCGTTCAAAAAAAAAAAAAACATTATTAAAACTTAGCACATTTGTATGAATCCATTCCACTGATGTTTATGAGCTTGCCTTACTGTGATCATTGATTTCCTGGTAATAATTTTATTATGTTATATTTTTGGCTTCAGTGAAACACTCTTGATTTTCTTCCTACCTCAAGTTTTGAACTTTCTCTTGTCACTCCCCCAGGTTTGACACTATTATAACTTCCATTGACATATTGAATTTGTGATAATTTAAAACTCTTGTGAGCATATCTGACATAGAATATGTTTTGCTCCAGCTTTCTGGCTATATTCCTTGTCCACGTCATCGACTGCCAAGGTAGGCATTGATAGATGTGTCTTAGTATTGGTTCAGACATCTTGCATATACTTGTTTGGTTGAAACCTCATATACCATCTACTCATTCAGGTTTGACCCTCAAACTGGACTACTGACTGGGACAAATGATGGGACACTTGTTAACTTTTTCCTAAGAAATTTAGGCCAAAAGTCTGAAAAGACACTTTGTATTTATCTTCTTGCTTTCCAGGTGATTCCCTCTCTCTCTGTCTGTCTCTCTCTAATTCTTGTACCTAGCATTTTTCTTTTTGTTTTATATTTCCATGTTGAACTGTGTTAAGTTCAATAATATGGTGAAGTTGGTTTTTGTGTGATTCTAGTAAACTAGTGGTTCGTATGTCCTAATCTGATTTCACTGATAATGGTGAACTTGCTTTATTTTGTTGGATTTGGCTCCTACTATGGGGGGGCTCTTTAGAGGGAAAAAATGCAGGATATTAATCATTGATTAAAAAATCAAGAGAGCAGATTTTAATGACTTTATATTTTGTTATCATATATTTTATCACAATCTCAGTAGGAAACACAAAGAACTATTTTTAGTTGAAATCTTTTATATCATTGCTCTTATTTTCTTTCTTTGGACAGGCTATAGCGTGCTGTTTCTGTTTCTTGCTAAGGTATTTCCTTGCCGGTTGGTACAAATGAAAGCACGAAGTGGATGAAAGAAAAGATATGGATGAGAACCACGCGATAGGATGATTTTGTTGTATAATCATTTTTGTAGAATAACTTAGTGAGAATAGGCATAGATTTTGGTGGTGAATGAATTTCGTTAACTTAAAGATTTTGCATTGATTTTCGTTATCTGAATGGTGTGTACTAAATATCAATTTAAAGAAATATACCAATTGATTTTTTTTTTCTGGGGACCTTGAATAACTAACCTTTTGTTTACCTTCCCTTGAGAAGATAATTTTTATTATTACGGTTGTATGACAAGTCGAGTTGATGAAAGTTAACTGGAATTCAAATTATGACTAATTAGCATTCATCCTAATTGGTGTGGATTAACATTTAATATAAAAAAAATGGACTAAAAGATTAATGAATCTTTTATTTTTTCAAAATTTAATTCAAGGATATTATCGTATTTTATCATTTAACTTCAAAATAAAAAATTCATATATAAAAGAGAGAATTGTGGAAAATAAATTGGAGAGAAAAAAATATATTTTATTTATATTTTTAAATTAAATGATGACATATCCAGAGATTAAAATTTGAAAAAATAAAATAATGAATGATTTTATAGTCCAAGATTTTTTGTGTTAAATGCAAACATACGCATACACATGAAATTCTGCGGATCATAGTTTTCCTCAATCCTTTTTCGCAAGCTATCTCGAGGGCAGTTAACACTCCTATAGAGCATGTTGGTTATAGAGCATGTTGGTCACAGGAGTAGAAATGTTATCCTTACAATCAAGCGCAAATAGAGATGCGCATTGTTTGATGAAGTAGAACAACTCATTGTGTTGGATATCCACCTCCTGAAGCACCTTTCGATTCTTAGCAATCCAGAACCCATATAACGCACATGCAAAGGTAGTTTGCCATTGTTTAGAAGTAGAATCTCTATCAGTAATAACAAAATTCCACCTCATCCATCATGAAGATTTAGGTAAAAAAAAGTGTTGGTTAAGTGTGAGGGCACCCAACTAAAGCCATGGTTTTAAAAATACGACAATGCCAAAGGATGTGTAGAGGAGTTTCGGTAAAGGAGTTACACACCTTACAAACATCTGAACCATTCATCCCTTTGCTAACACTCAGAGCATTGGTAGGCAGTCCCCCCTTCAGGATTATCCATATAAGGGCTTGCATCTTAGGCTGGCATTGAATCTTCTAGACCTAATCCTTAGAAAAAGATGAAGGAGATTGCACTAGAGGACAAATAAAATCATACGTTGTAGTAAATTTTCCATCTAGGGTTTGTCGCAACCAGGGTTGCGATTGGACGACAAAAAATACATTAAAAGAGAAAGGAATCTCCACCATAGTTTATTAAAGAAAACTACGGAAAAACATTTGAAATGATCTTCAAAACCAAAAACCTTTGGTAACTATATTAGAACCCTATGATGTCTATCCTAAGATAATTACCAAAAAAAAAAGCAACTCGATAGAAAAACTCCAACATTCACTAACCAAAAATGTTGAGTTTAACTCAAAACAGATAATGATGTGTGATGAGACTGCCCATACATTGGCTGATTATGTATAACATGAAATGCATATGTTCTGGCTAAGTTTATTGAACAATATCTCCTTTGGACGCTATGACATATTAGACTCATATAGACACTAGATCATTCCTTTACAAAGTCCACTCCAAGCTTACTTACTCCTTAATAGGATTAACCTTTATTCGGTGAAGGGTTTTGTTTGAAAATGTTAGCAAGCTAATCTTCAGTGGGTACATACTTTAAATCCACTGTCCCTTTATAAAGTGATGTTTGATTTCTATATGTTTAGCCCTTGAATGAAATGTGGGATTTTTAGATAGACTAATAACAACTTTGTTACCACAGTAGATTGGGATGTTACTCTCAAAGACATTGTAGTCTTCCAATTGATTTTTTTATCCAAAGTACAACAACTTGGTGCTAAGGTATCCTCTGCTTCAACAATGGATAAAGCAATTGTTTCTTGCAAATCCAAGTGACCAAATTACCACCCACGATATGATATAGTGTTTTTTCTCTCAATCTTGTCACCAAACATAATAAGCACCACAATAGCTTATCAACCTAGAATATTTTTCTTTCTTAAAGAACATACCAATATTATGAGTACTTATGAGGTATCTAAAAATTCCTTAACCGCAGTTAAGTGAACTTCCCTTGGATCTTTTAGAAATTGAGCACACAAACATACACTAGACATTATGTTAGATCTGGACGTAGTAAGGTATAAAAGTGATCCCATTATTGCTCTGTATTGGGTGTCGTCTACCTTATTTGATTCCTCGTGTAGTCCAAGAGATGTGGCTGGATGCATTGGTGTTTTCATTTCTTTTGCATCATCCATGCTGAACTTTTTGAGAAGTTCCTTCACATACTTGGTTAGATGAATGTAAATGCCTTTGTATGTTTGCTTGATTTACAATCCAAGGAAGAATTTTAGTCCTCCCATCACACTCACCTTGAACTTTGTCTACATCAACTTAGAGAAATCCTAACATAGAAATTCAGTAGTAGTACCAAATATAATATCATCAACATAAACTTGTACTAAAATGAATTGAGAATCATAATTTTTGTGAAATAGAGTGGTGTCTATCTTTCAAAACTATTTTCTAGGAGAAATGAATTGTGTTTTTCATACCAAGCTCAAGGAGCTTGCTTTAGTCCATATAAAACCTTGTTGAGTTTAAAAATGCGATGAGGAAAAATATTACTCTCAAACCCTAGAGGTTGTTCCACATAGACTTCTTTAATGGGACCATTGAGGAAAACACTTTTTCAATCCATTTGATACAATTTCATACCACCTTGAACTACAAATGGCAGTAAAATGTGAATTGCTTCAAGGCGAACTACAGGTGCATAAATCTCAGTGTAGTCAATGCCTTCTTGTTGTGAGTAGCCTTCAACAACTAACCTTGCCTTATTTCTCAAAACCTTACCATCCTTGTCCAACTTGTTTTTGAACACCCGTTTAGATCCAACCGCTTTCTTGTCTTTGGATAGTTCAACTAGGTCCATACATCATTTTTCTGGAATTGGTCAAGTTTTGCTTGCATGAATTTGACCCAACTGTCATCTTGCATAGCATCATCTATGTTTTTGGGCTCAACTTCTGATATTAAGGTTGTATGCCTTTGCTGTTTAATTGAGGACCTTGTATGGAATTTATCTTTGGGATATCCAATGATTTAACTTTCAGGATGATTCTTCTTTATGTTCTGTCTAGTGGGCTTTCTTACTTCTCCTTAAGGTTCATCTTGTTGAGGATTGGATGCTTGGTTGTCATTGTCGATATTGGACTTTTTTGGTATGATTTTGTTCATCATTTAGCTTCAAATTTGCAAATGACTTGTCCAACTCTGAAAATTCCTTATCATGCTTATTATGGTTAAATCTCAAATGGATGGCTTCTTTCACTACTAAGGCTCTAGAGTTATATACTCTATAAGCCTTGAATGTTTTAGAGTAACCAAGCAATATTCCATCGTCACACTTAAAATCAAACTTTCCAAGGTGATCCTTAGTGTTTGAGATGAAGCACTATGTAACATCCCAATTTTCACCTTATAGGAATTGATTTATTTTAGGAAATTAAAAATTTCTTGAAATAAGTATTGTTTGATTTTAAGAGAATTATTATCACAAGAAATTGTGATTAATTCTTTGAGTAATGTATTTGTGTGAATATTTGATATTTAAATTTTTTTATGGTATGTTTTATTTAATTACACAACTTTGTAATTTATTATGTATATGCTTATGATATTGGTTCTAGAATAGGAATATATTATTATTTGGGCTTATATAATAAAAATAAATAAGGTGTGGTAGGGGTGTGAATAGTAGTATTAGGAGTGATGTAAGTAAAGCTGAACTGCACAAAAAGGGGAAGGGGTGCAGATGACATTTTGTAGTTCAAATAGTAAATTGTTATAAAAAATAGGAGTGCAACATGTTTATCTCTGTTGGAGAAATGTGGCCTTAGTTATCTTATGAAGGGGTGAATTAATTTCTTACTAACAAACTTTTAACCCCCTTCTAAATGAGATAGGCTCATAATGCAGAAGAAGCAAATATCAATTTAATAATGTTCTTTAAACATTCAAGACAAAATTGATTGCAACAAAATAAATGAGACAAGGGAAGAGAGAATGCAAACTCAGTTTTATATTGGTTCGGCCACACCCTTGTGCCTACGTTCAGTCCTCAAGCAACCCACCTGAGATTTTCCTTTCTCTTTGTAAAATCCTTTTACAAAGTCTGAACCACACAGGGACAACCCATCTCTTGTGTTCAGAAATCCTTACAACTTAAGAGACCCTCGGTCCCTTAATCAATCTCTTTGATTAAGAAGAAGAAGAATTCTCTCTTTAAGATAAGAATATTACAATTGAAGTTCATGGATAAACTCTTAATGGATTTGCAAATGTTTGCCCAAGAGTTGTTGAGAGAGCATTTGGCAATGAAGTTCTCTTGGAATATCACTCTCATTACTTTTTGAAGTCAGACACACACACACATATATAGACCCTTCATGCCTTTTCAAAATGGTTTGAAGAGATGTATCTTTTCAAAAAGTTTTTTCCTGAAATTCTTCACTGGTAATCGATTACAGGTTTCTGGTAATCGACTACACAGTTATATTTTGAAGGGTCATGACTCTTGAATTTGAATTTCAGGAGTTTCATTGCTGGTAATCAATTACATACATATGGTAACCGATTACATGTTCAAAATTCAACTTCAAAACCCTTTTCAACAGTTATTTCTCAAACTTCCCTTCTGGTAATCGATTACACTACCTGGTAATTGATTACCATAGCCTTGGATGACTTTGAAACCCTTTGTTTTGAGGCAAGGTTTGATCTTGAATCAATGCTTTGTTTGTTGAAGTAATCTTGTATTAATCTTGAAGCAGTGCTTATCCTTTTGAAGCGGCCTTGTTTGATTCTTCTTTGGCATCATCAAAATCATGTATACATACATTTACAATCTCTACTCTAATAACCCATGAAGCATCTAGAATATCTAATTAATAAAAGAAAAGAAAAAAATAAAATTAAAAGATAAGAACAATTAATTTGTAACCTAAAGACCTATATGATCCTTAACACTCATTGGTCTTATTTACTACCTATGCCTCACATTTACCCTATAAATACCCCAAGGATTATTTGGGTTTAACACACTTAAAAACACTCATAGTAGAGAGTTTAAGAGAAAGTAGAGTAAGAGCTTGAGGAAAGCAAAGTTTTGGAGCTCTCCTTGGTGATGCAAGTGGTGGTGGATGAAATTTAGAGATGAAGAAGGAAGAGATTTTCAACTTCATCCAAGCTTAGGAGAAATAGGTATGAGTGAGGTTGTATTTTTTTAGTAGGATGTTATTTTATGGGAGGGTAGAGATTGACCTCAAAGCCCTCTCATTCCATGGTTAATCTTATATTGTTATAATGTTTGTTATAAAAATTGTTAGTATATTATTATTATTAATTTGTATGGATTGAAGTGTTGATTTTTAATGAACATCATGATGAACTTGTGTGAATTCACATTAACTTATGGTAATGTCTATGAACTAGATCAGCATAAAAGAAATTGAAAAAGATATAGCCCTTTGATCTTCATGTGAGGTGTGACTTTGTCTACTAATGTTAGTATGTACTTATTTTAATAATTATTATAACGATAGTATTTATTTGAAAAAAAATAAATGTTCTTTATATACTTAATTCATGGAATAAAATACATTTTTGAATTCTATAATTTTATTTAAATTATACTTATAAGATTTATGATAAATCATTACAATAAATTCTTATGAAAAACTTCTATTACAAATAAGTGTTGGAATTGTATAAGTTGGCAAAGTTATTATTATCCTTAATTTATAAAGGAAATGTTGTTATTATAGAGTAACCTTTATGTACTCCAAATTTATTTTATTAGGAAAATTCTTTTATCAAAGTTTAAGGATTAGATAAAAATAAATAAATTATTATTATGTTATTATATATGTGTCATGATTGATTTTATAAATGATTATTGCTATCTCACAAAGAAATTAAATATAATTGAGTTTCGAATTATTCGTAATTATATAAATATGAATGATTCTTATAAACTTATTTTGATAAGTTATTATTATTTATTATTATTGTTATTATTATTATTATTATTATTATTATTATTATTATTATTATTATTATAAGAGAAGAATATTAAGGAAATAGTATAAGATAAGAATCTTAATATAATTATAAGGATGCATGAAACATGTGACGTAATGACTACATAGTTATCGTTATATGTGGAATTTTTGCCTTGGAAATTGGACGGTGTACCCTTATTATTTTTATTGTTGTTGTTGTTTTTGTTGTTTCTTGTACCATATCCTTATATAATATTGTTAAAGGATGAGAACAACCCTTGTGTGTTGATCTTGACGGTTAATCCGTGAGTATGAACCTTAAAGCCTAAAAGACTTGGATTAGCCAAGTTAGGTGGAAGGTTTTGGATGTGGTGCGGGAAGCTATGATTTGGTACACTAAGAGTTGATATACGTGGGTCGAGCAAAAGGTCTAAAGGTTGGAAGACATCAAGTGTTTGACATCCCAATGGGTAGGTTGGCCCCCTATGTCCAAGGACTGATAGTGCCAGCTCATACATCCCAATAAACGCAAAGGCAACTTATGATGGAGTATATGATATATTTCTGTCGGGGATTTTGCCCGATTGATTATGCGTAATGAGATTATATGTTTTATTGATAGTTGGTATTGGTGTCAGGGTGCCAAGTGGATATGATTATGCATGGGATCTCCTCATTAGCTCTACGCCATTTGTGGAATGGGAAGAAGTTTGATCCTTTCCTTCCTAAAAAGGGTCTAAGACAAGGGGATCCTTTTTCCCCTTATCTCTTTGTCCTCTATGTGGAGAGATTGGGCTACATGATTCAAGATGTTATGGAGAATGGGAATTGGGAGCCGATTTTCTATTTGTAGAAATGGTCCTAAGCTTTCACATTTGTTCTTTACAGACAATGTATTGCTCTTCACCAAGGCTAAACCGACTAAGGTAAGAGTTATGACTAACATTTTACAAGAGTTTTGTGCAGATTCAGGGCTCATGGTGAACCTTCACAAGTCCAAACAAAGCCCTGGCCTCCAAGGGTGTCATGAGCAAAAGGAAGAGTAAACTCTCCAATGTCTCCAACATTAGGTTCACTAATAATCTAGGCAAATATCTAGGTTTCAACATAGTGCATGGTCATGTCACTAATAGCCATTTTGATTTTCTTCTAGAGAGGGTTCAAAGGTGCCTTAGCAACTTGGAAGGGAAGATTATTGAATCGGGTAGGGAGAGTAACCCATGTGAATTTAGTGGTTGCATCAATCCCCACTTACACCATGCACATTCAATGGGTGCCTCAACGGATCTGCAATACCCTTGATTAAGCATGCAATTTATTTGGAGTGATAATCAAGAGCGAAGAGTTCATCTTGTAAACTGGCATATTATCACCAGGAAGAAGAAAGATGGTTGTCTGGGAGTAAGAAGGGCTCATTTCCAGAATGTGGAATTTCTTGGAAAGCTTATTTGGGATGTGCTTCATCACCCTAATAAGCTTTGGGTTCAGGTTGTTTCATCCAAATACCTATGGGAGGACATCGATGAGCTAGTCCAATAGAAAGGCTCATATGTATTAACCTCGTTAACCCGTGCTTTCGCTCTACTTAAATTGGGGTACAAGTTTCAAATTCACATTGGCACAAGTAGCTTTCGGTATGATCATTGAAGGGGGGGACAAGCTTCTGGCCTAGGAAGTGGACATGATTCATATCCATGATGTGGATCTGAGGATATGTGATGTCTTTTCTAGAGGATGGAAATTGGAGAATCTTTATACAAATATAACTACTGAGGTTAGGGATAGTATTCTTGGTATGAGTGTTGTTATTCACCCAAGCATCCTTGACACGTGGGTCTAGTCAGATGACCTTATTGGTTAGTATTCTGCACATACTAGTTACAATTGGCTTTTGAAGCAAGTAGAGTTGAATCCAAATTTGCATTGGGCTTGGTTATGGAAGGCACAAATACCAGAGAATGCCAAGTTTTTCCTCTGGCAAGTGGGTCATGATGCGTTTCCCACTAGGGAGTTCCTAAGGAGAATGCATACTATTGCGGATGAATTGTACTTGAGGTGTGGGACGATAACCGAATATATCTCGCATATTCTATGGAAGTGTGGGAGTATTGACTTGGTGGGGAAGTTCTTCAATATATCTTTGCCTTCTGATGAGAGCTTGAGTTTGGGATGGTTGAACTGGATTCATATAAGCATAACTAAGGTGGGTGCCATTTTTCCTATCATGATCTAGGAAATTTAGAAGTCTAGGAATGAAGCTATATTTTAAAATATTGTAGTTCCTAATCATCAAACCATTGCAAAGGCGAGGAACTTGCTGGCTATGGTTGATTGAGCCTTCTAGGTGCCAGGTAGTTCATTAAGTGCACCTTCCATGCCAACTATGGTCTCCTCTATTCAATTTGTGGCTAGGCAAGTGAGTCTCAATGTTGATGGCAGTTGTGTGGCCAATCCAGGGCCTGCTAGCTACGGGGGACTTTTGTGAGACTTTGATGGTAACTGGATTCAGGGTTTTATTGGTGATGTTGGGGTGGCTGATATTCTCAAAAGTAAATTGGTAGTTATTCATGAAGGTTTGAAGTTGGCACGAAAGATGAATCTGGAGGATATTCTCTTCATTTCTGATTCTTTTCATACAGCGACTCTTATAAAAAATGGAGTTCAAGGGTGTCATCGCTATGTGACCTTGATTAGGAATATTATTGATTTTGCAAAAGAAGATTGGGGGCCCAGGCGAGTCAGGGGTCAGAAAAAGCTTTAAAATGATCATTTTGCCCTCCCAATTGGGTATTTCCTGCATTCCTTATCGAAACGTCGAATAATCTTTCGCCTTGCGCCGCAATTGGTGTTGAACAACTCAATTCAGCTAGCGAGGATCAAAACGTTAGCGAATGATAGTCCCCAAACGAAATTAGGGTCTGACAGGAGTTAAGTTATCATTAAGTATGATTCTATCTATTTCTTCTAATGGTCTATTCTTCCTCTCAACCACGTCATCTCGTTGGGGTGTTCTAGGAGTTGAAAAATTATGAAGAATACCATTTTCCTAAAAAAAGAGATAAAAATTTTCATTCTCAAAACTCAATTCCATTGCAAGATCAAATAAAATTCTGATTTCTTTGCCATGTGTGTCTCAGTGAGAAAAATATACTTCAATTGTTTTCAAATTACGTGCTATAATAAAAAAAACGTAGCAAAAGCATCACTTTCTAAATTGAAACAAAAATACCCATTTTAATGGAAAGTGAACCAGGAAGATTTAATGAAAACAAAAGGGAATTCAGATTATAGTGCAGAAAACACTTTGAAGTGCCAAACATTACCACACATTCAGACCAATTAAAAAGAAGAAAATTAAAAAACACAAAAAGTGAACTAACTACTAAGAAGATTTAGGTTTTACCTTGAGAAATTGCAAAAGTAGAAATTGTAGAAGCTGAAATCGTGGGCTTAAAGGGTGTAAAAGTAGGATTGAGCCAAAGTTAAGAAAGAAGGGAATGGGGTTCTTAGTGTAGACATGAATTTGCAATCTAAGCACTCTCGTGCGGAAACTCTTTCCGTGAGTTCGTGACTATGAAAGCGTGAATTCACGATTGGAAAGTTGGTTCGGTCTTAGGATGCTGGGCCAACTCACTTTCAGCCCTGGCACAACCCTTTATTTGTGGGGGCTATACATGTTGAGCTTTTAAGCTCCTTTCTTTGAGTGGGTTAAAATATAGACTGTTGCTTACATTACGGATTAAGCTTTCCGTAATGCAATGGGTGCAGTGCAGGGAGCAAAATATGGAGGCGCAACAAGATTTAGTCTAAAATAGAGGACTTAAAATAGGGGACTAGATGGGCTGGCCCTAGGGGTGAAACAAATTTGACAGCCATAGGCAAGGTTATGAAGAGCATCTATGTAGTTTAAGTGATAAGGCCAAAAAAAAGTTTGGTTGGCCCTAATTATTTTCATTGTTCTTGCTCTGTCTTATATATTTTTTTTCTTACTCTATTTTATTTTTATTTTAAATTTGTGTATTAAAAGATGGTTTCTACTTCTCTTAGAACTATTTAAATTGTTCATGTGAGAGAGGTCATATTGACAGATATTGGCAACTGGGCAACCTTGCTAGATTACCTTGAGCCTGATCAGAGCAGTACGATGTTCAAAAATCAAAATAACAATAATTAAGCACTATATAGCTAGCATGACCTCAGCTTCATTTTTAATTATAGAAATTGGAAAATCCTATTTATTAAAGATTAAAAAAATGAGCCTATCCTGTTAACTTCAGCTCTTGACATGTACTAAAAAGCTGATTCCATCAAGTGGTTAGAATTTAACCCTGGGTGCTCTAATTCTAAATAATTATAATCAACAAAATGGTTTTCATTCCAGCATAAATCTTCTACATAGTATCAGCAACAAATTCCAGCATCCTCAAATGATGAGTGAAAGCTTAAATCCATGTTGTGATACCATTTGTGTTTAATAGTAATAATAAATTAATAACAATGAAGCATGGACCATTTAAACACCCACCAATAAAAAACAAGAAGAAAGAATTATATATGTGTCCATCTTAGGACATACAAAATTCTAATAGAATATTTAATGTATTGTAGGGTTTTTCTTTGTGCACCTAACATTTTAATTGAAGTGAAAAAAATGTCATTCACTTAAAATTTAAAAAGTGCGGCTTATTCATTCTCTCTCTTCCTCATGCCTATTATTCATCTTCTTCTTCTTCACTTCTGGGCTCTCCTTTCTCGCGTCGTCAAACGCTGTCGTTCGTCTGTCCAGCCATGCCGCGTCGCCAGTGATTGCCTCGACCGTCGATGTTGCCTTCACCATCATGTTCGCTGTAAGTGGTTCATCTCCCTTTGGTTGTTTCACATAGAGTTATCAGGATTGCAAATCCGTAAGTTTTTTTAATTTTTTAATTTAATATTAAATAAAATAATAATTGAATAAATATTTTTTTAATTAAAAATAAATTAATATTTTTGTTGTAAAAATACTTTTTTAATAAATAAATATTGTATATTTTTTGTGTTTTTATTTAATTAATTACATTTGTTTTTTGAAGTTGGTTTTTGATAAATAATTTAAAAATTTTGTTTATTTAAAAATGAATGTATAAATATTATTGTTATTTATTTATTCATTTGTAAAATATAAGTAATTTAATTATATTTGCTATTTAAAAAAATATTTTTATAATTTTTTTAAATATCATAAATTACAATTTTTTTATTGATATAGCTGTATATATATTATTACACTCATAATATTAAATATTTATATAAATAGTGTTTAGAAGTATAAAATCAATTTTTCTTCATTTGTTTAAAAATATTTAAAGGTGTTGAGATACTAATTTGTTAAAAAATGACATAGTCATTTATTAGAAATAAATAAAATAAAATAGTACTTAGTTTTGGTCATTAATTTAAGTTTACTAGAATTAGTGATGTCAACTCTATAAATTTGAAAAAAGAATTTCTATATTCATTTATAAATATATAAAAGTAATAAAAAAGTTATTTAAAATATAATAATTTTTTATTTATGAATTATTAAATAGTAATTGATTGAAGTATTATTTGAACGATGACATTAATTATTATTACTGTTTAAATGTGCAAATTATGATTAGAACCAGAGGATTGTGTTGGGCTTTAGGCAGAGTTATACAAAGAGCCTTAGGGAGAGAAATTAGTGTGATGTAGATGAAGCCCCTTAGCTATGAAGGCCCATAACATCTGCACGTAGGCAACGAGCAGCTGCACCTGTTGTTGAGGATATTTATATTTTTAAATAAATAATATTTCCATAACTATTTCTTATTCAAGTTGAAATTATTTAAATTTTTATTTTCAGGAATGTCTTGAGTTGAAGTTGTCCTCCCATGGAAGGAAGGTAGAGAAATTTGTCAGGCCAACTTCAGAGATTGAAGGCTTAGTGACTACCACATGATTAAGTCCTCTGATTGCATGTTCCTTGGACATTGGTGACAGGAGACTCATATTTTCTTTTGCCGAGAGGTGACATAAAGAAACTAGTAGTTTCCATCTTCTAGTAGGAAAGGTCACTATCACCCTAGATGATGTGGCATCGTTGCTACATTTGCCCATTACAAGCGCCTTCCATAGTTTTGAGGCTCTTCATGTAGACCAAGCAGTGGACCTGTTAGTTGACTTGCTTGAAGTCAGTTTAGAAGAAGCAAGAGCTAAGACATTGCAATGCCATGGGGCATATGTTCGGTTATCCTGGTTGCGAGACATTTATCATAGCAAATGTGACACAGAAAGTGGACTGTAGCAACTCGAGCATATCTTTTGCATATGGTAGGTTTCACACTTTTTGCTAACAAGAGTGTCACACATGTTCTTGTGGTATTCTTGGATGCATTTCGTGACCTCGGCCAAACTGGAAGCTACGAATGGAGAGTTGCTACAATGGTCCATATGTATGAGAATTTGAATGATGCGTCAAAGAGAAGCACCAGACAACTTGCGAGATATATCACACTTTTATATGTATTTAAAATTTATTTTTTAATTTTGTAGTTTATATTGAGTATTGTTTTGAATTTTTTTTTGTTTTTTAAATATGAGCAATGTTGGATCTACGAGCATTTTCCTAGTGTTGCTTTTTCTATTTTTGCTGATGATTATTATGAGAGAAAACCACATGCTTGCTGTTCGAAGTCTAGGAAGGCATTACTAGTGTCGACATATCAAAAGCAGTTGGATAGATTGACGTCTGATGTTGTGTGCTGGATTCCTTATGGTGACCACTGGGCATTCAGAGAATTTGAGTTGATCTCATTATTTTTTGAACATATAGATGGGGTCCGTCTATTGTCATACACCGACCAGAGAGGGTTGTGGGACAATTTGGTTATGTGCAGACCATTCCTCCACACCCTGTTGCTCCATCTTTATCTACAGAAGATGATATTGATGATAAATGGATTCAGTTTTCTGAATACCTTGCACCGGTGGGTCAAACTTGTGTTGCTCCTCGATAGTGTGAAGCAGACTACATTGAGTGGTTCTACTTCATATCTCATCCCTTCATGAGTCCGACACAGCTTGGGAATCCTCCTTGACTTCCACCCATGGTGCACGATGATACGTGTCACAACCTACCTTACGATGGGATGACGAAAGAAAATAAATAAAAACACATTCGTCTCCTAGGGAGAAAACGAGTAGGAGTCTCCACCAACGTTTATTCGAGGAAAACATTAGAAAAACCTAAAGAGGTTTGCGAAGTTTGAAAAGAAGGGTTTGGTAAAAAAAATATGCACAAGTGATACAACATAACATAAGAAATAAGTTGGGTTTTGTCATTAGTATGAGATGTGCTAATTTGTTGAGTGAGTCTTTTACTTTTCTCTCTCTTTAAAAAAAAAATACACACATATGTTAAATAAAATATAAATATAAATTTAATACATTCATATAATAATGTTACAAGGTTCATGTTAACAATTATTAATGTTAAACACCAAAGAGAGAACATCCACCAAAATTGAGGACTTTTTTTTTGTAATTTTTTAATTGGCAATTTACTTGTAATTGGACACTTGTACGTTTACCTTCATTGCTTTCAAATTTTGTAATAAAAAGGCCTTTCATTGGAAGTGTGTTGGGAGCCTCCAATAGGTTACCCTACTTCCATTTGTGTGTAATAATTTTAGGCAATTTTCCCTTAGGATAGTGAGTGTTTTGTTGGAAACCTTAAATGTGGTCATCCGAACACTCTTAGGATCTGCCTAGTTTACATTTCGTGCACTTTAATTTCTTGCCTACTTTCATAGCTTATTTTCTTTACTAGTCACGCCTAGTTTATCTTGTTATTGCATAATACTTTCTTCTTGCTTATCACGCTTATCTTGAGTTCTTTTGGAACCCTAGCTTTTACCTTTTTTTCAAACCTCCAACAAGAAAGAACCACAACTTAGGAACCAACATGAGTTATCATTCATCTAGTGTTAATGGTGAGGGTACTAGTCATAAGGACCCTCTATCTAGAATCTTAGATGAGTTGAGTTCCCTCAAGTAATGGAAAGAAAAACTAGAAAGAAAAGAAAAAGGAAAAGAGAGGGTAAAAATAAATCAAGATGAGAAGGAACAAATAAGGGAAGAAGAAAGAAGGAAAATACTAAAAGAGTTAAGAAAAGAAAAACATGCCTCCTATAGTAGTCATGACTTTTGCAAGAGCCTAAGTGAAGAACTTAGTGACTATTATGGAGGAAGGCATAGGTCACATCCTAGATCTCACTCCCATAGGAGAGAAAAGGAAAGAAAGCCTCAAGAGGGATACATTAACCTCCCATACTTCCATGGCAAGGAAAATGTAGAAGCTTATTTAGATTGAGAAATGAAGGTTGAGCAACTCTTTGCTTGCCATCATTCAAGGGAGGAAATTAAGGTTCCTTTGACTACCCTTAGCTTTGGGTTAGTCCTTTGAACACTTTTGTATAAGGGAAAGGGAAGAATCAAAAGAATTCTCAGACTGTGTTGTTTTGAATTCTTTGACAAGGGAGAAGGGAGACACAAAAGAATTCAGGCGGTTAGTCCTTTGTTCTTTTGGAAAAGAGAGAAGAGAGACACAAAAAGAATTCAGGCGGTTAGTCCTTGGCGAATTCTTTTTGACAAAGGGAGAAAAGATGAAAAGAATGAATAGCACAAGTTTTCAAGGTTTAGAAAACCAGAAAACTTTGAAAAGCTTTTGGCACAAAGAAGAAGAAGAAGTTCAAAGAGATTCAAGGCTTGTAAAGGATTGTAATGAATTGATTGGATTGATAGAAAGATTTATTGAAAATGCAAAACAAAGCCTTGCTTTTATAGATTCTTCATGTCTAGTCTAGAGGACCATTTTGAAGAGTTATAACTTTTAGAAAAACTTAAAACCAATTTGAAAAAGTCAAAAACCATTTGAAGAGTTACATCTTTTGATTTGTTCAGAAACAATCACTGGTAATCGATTACCAAATCAGTGTAATCGATTACACAAAGTTTTTATGTGAAAGGATGTGACTCTTCACATTTGAATTTGAATTTCAACGTTCAAAGGCACTGGTAATCGATTACCAAAACATTGTAATCGATTATAGCTTTTTGAAATCAATTAGAACTTTGTAAATTCAGTTGAAAACTTTTTCAAATCCATTTTGCTACTGGTAATCGATTACAATAATCTGGTAATCGATTACCAGAGAATAAAAACTCTTTGGTAAACATGTTTTGAGAAAAATCCATGTGCTACTCAGTTTTTGAAAAAACCTTTTCATACTTATCTTGATTAAGTCTTCTCTTGATTCTTGAATCTTGAGTCTTGAATCTTGATCTTGATTCTTGGAAGCTTGATCCTTGAATCTTGATTCTTGATTCTTGAATTCAACTTTCCTCTTGAATCTTGAAGTGTTCTTCAACTTTCCTCTTGAGTCTTGAAGTGTTCTTGATTCTATCTTGAACATCTTGAACTCATTCTTTGATTGACCTTTGAGCTTTTTGTCATCACCTTTGTCATCATCTTTGTTATCATCACAACATCTTTGAATCAATCTTGATTCATCATGAAGCTTTGCTTCTACAATATGTGCGTGCGATGTCTTTACTTTAATTTAACTATATTGGAGATTGGGAGGAGTATGGACCTCAGCCATTGAAAAAATTGTGTTCATGTGATTGTTTGTGTGATATGGTTTATTTTCAATCGTAGTGTGATATTGGCACTGTTTTGATTTAGTTGTGGTAGTTTCACATGGACTCGGGTACGAGTACTTGTGATGACTAGAACTTTGTTCTAGTAATGTTAGCATGATTTTGACATACATGTATGAAAATGCAAGGAAGTGATGAGACAAGAAAGTGTGAGACAAAGATAGTGGCATGGGTGTTTTGGTAGTGGAAACAATGGAGATTGTGAAGCAGAGGTCGAATGGCAATGCTCACCTAGAGTGGTGAAAAGGACATGGGTCCTTAAAAAGATGTGATTATGGAGCTAGGAGCGGTGTCTCAAGATCAAATGCCAGTTCATCATTGTTCCTTACTAGAGACAGCAGAACCCACCATGACAAAGAAAATACGCTCTTAGTGAGGAAAGTCTTTACGGAGTCAGTCCTTAGAGTAATGGATGACCATAATTGGTACTTGGGTGATGATTGTAAGGTTGTTTAACTTTGGGAGGTGTGGCCCTGAGCTAAGATGGTAAATCACATGGCTGACTTGGCAACCTTGACAAAAAATATGAGAAATCGTCCGTTGGTAAGAGTCTTTCATTGTACCATGGTTAAAGGTGTACTCCCAACAATCATTCAAAACTTAAATGTATAAGACCACTTAGTTCTGGGAGTTCGAGTGGCAACTGACTAGTGAGAAATATAAGTAGAGATAGTAAAGGAAACATTAGGATGCGAGTGAGATCTGGTAGATAACCACATCATCATGGGTAATAGTTTATGTGTGACTTGTTAAAGTTTTTATGTGTTTGTTTGACGAAGTGGGAAAACTCACCCTTATGCTTTTATTCAGGATCGAATGCCAAAGCCTGAGTATGTTCCTCAACCAGTGTACTCATCATCTTCATCCAACATGCTAAAGTTTGTCCTTTATTAGGCATACTCCCCAAAGGAGGAAGAGAAGAAGGTCCCTGCTGAGAGGGATTGGGAGACACTTGACCAAGTGATTCTTGACAGTGGGGAGACGACCATTAGAGAAGTTCCTCAGGAAGTAGCTGGATGGTTGATCAAGGAGAGTAGTGAGGAGGACTCAGAGGAACATATGCATGAAATTTCTTCACAGGAACCCTACTGCTAGGAGCTTTCTGACATCACCTTTTGTGAAACTTCCTTACCAAGGATGGGTTTAGTGGTGACTGCTCTTAGACTAGGTGTTTCCCTTTTTATGTAATTGTATGGTTATGCCTAGGTTTCAGACTTTTGCAAGTACATTTCAGTCATAAGGATCTTATCACATGCATTTTTGTAATTGGGTTTTATATGTACTATGATGTATTACATCATTTAAAAAACTGAGTACCATATGTATATGCACACTTATGCATATATATATATATATATATATATATATCGTAATCTGATATGTTTCACTTCTTTTATTATGCTTTTTTTGTTTTAAAGGAGTATCTTTCTTATCAAAATGACATTACAATTTATTATAAAAAATATGAATGAAACATTTTATCTTCCAAGTGGTATCGACTTTAGAAAGCAACTAATGAAAAGTTTTAAAAATGCACTAAAATTCCAATTCACGTTTTCTAAACTTTACATGATTGCAAAATCAAATTGATTAACACTCTTTATAAAATAGAGAAATAGAATAAGTAAGACATAATTATAGCATTAGAGATTGGGGTGTTACAATGTCTATTAAACTAGGCATTGTATCATAGTGTGAAGTTGGGTTTAAATTTAGTAGAGGCAAAGCAGATAACAAGCACAATTAGTGTCAAAGGTAAATTATCTTGTGGCATGCTATATATCATTGAAACTAATTTTACTTGCCCTTAGTATTTTTATCTATATAAATGAAACAAAATAAAAGAAGTATTGGGACTAGAGTGTATTGGGGGAATACAAGAAAAAAAAGAGTGCATTGGGGCCAATGATTATTATTTTTTCTCTTGAAGAATAAACATAGGAATTCAATATGGTGTTTAAATAGTGACAAAAGAATAAATTTGCTTGTGTTACATTAGACTATGAATTAATTAGTAGTAATAAAATATCATTATAAAATTTGACTTAATTAGTATGTTAGTAAATTGTTGTCTTCATAGTTTGAAGTACACAAATAGTGTATATAGCTTAATAATCATATATCCTAATAGGTTGTGAAATTGTTTGAAGAGATAGGAAAATGGACACTAATAATGTTGGGTAATGAAGTAAATTTTTTTTGTCTAAGTGTCTTATAAAGTGTTCTAAGATTCAAGATTCCAATAATGCCAAGGTTGGGTTTTGATATAAAGTAGTTTGATGGATAATTCTTATTGAAATGGACTTATTATCAAAGTAATAGGGGTAAAAAAAAGGGGTGAGTCTAGACAGGGAGATAATGCTAAGATGTAAACATTATGGGTAAGATGAATCCTAAAAAATAAACAAGTTGAAGTCCAACAGACCACACAATCTAAGAATGCAAAATGCAAAGGAGAAAATATCAAGAAACAAGGAAGGGAAAAATACTATGACACCAAGTAAAAAAGAGGTATACCGCTAGTTACCTAATCTAGTGAATGATGACCAATTATGCACACAAGTGAAACATAAGAAATTGATTCATTGAAATTTAATAAGCACAACATCATTGATACGGAAGATATTGTTAAGAAGGGATTATCTTTTTTGGTAATCACTATAATTAGGGCATTTGATTCCCCAATAAGAAGGGATTATCTTATGTTGTCTTTCCTTTGTATGCCATTTGCTGTAAAACCCTAATTTTGGGTTTACATACAAATATTTATTTTAATTTGGTAAACATTTTACTTCCATTTTAATTACTCAAATATTGTGAATTAAGAAAACATAGATTGAAGTTTTCTATAAGTTTTGATTTAATTTTTTACCAATTAACTTTAGAAGTTGATAACATGTGGTAGACAAAACCTATCATTTAAATTTTCAAAGAGAATAGCTTAGGGTTGTCTTGCTTAGACCATACATTTAAAATGAGCAGACAATGAAATAAATGAGACATTTCTGGTTGACAAAATATACATATATACATTAAGTAAAAAGTATTATAACATCAATGTTCCCTTGTTGACAAAAGGTGCTAAATATAACCTTGTGGATAAGTATTTGTTGGCATTATTGCAAAAGCATGAATAAGATTTGAGTATGGTTCCGACATAAGACAAAAAATGCAACCACATGTTAATTGGTAATTTGTGCTAATTTCTTAAGTGGTTAATTTGCCAATTCTAATAACAGTATATACAGTAAATTTTATTTTAAATCAAGTTTCTAAAAAATAAGGAGCAGTACTATATATATATATATATATATATATATATAGGGTACAATTGGTGGACATGATCATCAAATTTTAGACTGTAAATAAAAAAAAATGTTGCATTTCAGAGGCATGGCCTACTTGATTATGCATTTTTGTAAATAGTTGGGGCCACATGAATTAAAAATAAATAGCTCAAGCATTGTGTTTGCTAACTTCTTAACAACTAATTGCAAGTGTATAGTAAAAAAAGGAAATCATATTGAGTGTAGCTGGGTGCATATTGTGCACTAGTGACATTGGGAGTAGAGAATTGGTTGTATTAGGGGTCAACGGTTAAAATTCCATACTCAAATGAATGCCTTTGTGAGTACAACACAAAAAATAAATAAAAATGAACACCAATATGAGCACTTTGAGGCAACCAAACATATTTAATTTTAAGTTTAAAAAATTAATGAAGTGTCTATAGAGGCAACTCTAAAGTCAAAAAAATTTATTAGGGAAGATACAAAATTGTGACTCTCACATTGACGATAAAGAGATGGGGTTCATATGTGAGACATGCAATTTTGTTGTCTTTTGGAGTTATACATTCTATGGGGGTCAAAAACTCAGTAAGTATTAATAATAGTAGAAAAAGTCAAACACCACCTTGAATTCCATGCAGCATAAAAGTTACTAATATGCTTATCATAAAGAAGAAATAATGTAGGTCTTTGGGATGCAACAATTTGTCCACTTGAATATCCTATTACAATCCCTAATATTTTGACTTGTATGTAGGTACATATAAGACTAGGGATTTAAACAAGATATTTAAGTGAACAATTTGTGACACCCCAAGGCCCTGTATTATTTCCTCTTCACAATAATCATATTAGTAACTCTTATGTTGCATGAAATTCAAGATGGTGTTTAAATTTTTATACTACTATTAATACTTACCAAGTTATGCACCCCCTTAAAATTTATAACCCTAAAATGTAACAAAATCGCATGTCTCACATATGGACCTTATCTCTCTTTCATTTGTGTGAGACCCACAATTTTGTATCTTCCCTAACAAACTTTCGTAGCTTCAGAGACTTCAATAATTTTTCAACATTAGAATTAAATATGTTTGGATTGTTCCATATGCTTATAATGATGTTCATTTTTTTTGTATCGTACTAATAATGACATTCATATGAATATGAATTTTTAATCGTGGGACCAAATACAACCAATTCTCTACTCCTGATGTCAATGGTTGAAAATATGCACATAACTAAACTCGATATGATTCCTCTACTTATTTCAAATTTGCAATTAATTGATTAAAAAGTTAGCAAAAATTCATGAACTGTTAATTTTTAATTCATGCCTCCCATACATTCACTATAATGCATAATCAGGTAGGCCATACCTATAAAATGCAATAGAGATTTAGAATCTCAAAATTCTATGAGTCATGTCTATCCAATGTAACCTAGGTATCTAGATAGTACTTCACCTTTTTTTTTAGAATATTGATTTTAAAGAATATTTACAATATATAGTGCTATTATCATTAAAAATTAACCACTTAATAAATTAGCATAAAGTATTCATTAACATGTGGTTGCTTTATTTTGCCTTAGGTCAAAACCGTACTCAAATCTTTTCTTGATTTTGCAACCATGCCACCAAATTATTATAAACAAGGTTATAGACCTATCTAGCCTAAGCATGCAATTCCGCATGTTCCTTCACTTACTTGTTTGGAATCAAAATACACTTAAGGTCGTATACTAGAATCTGAGGTAACTTGTGATTAATTTGGACTCCAATAACTAGTAGAAACTCCATCGGTGGGGCAAAGTTAATAACTAGAACAATGATAGAAGGCTAGTGGATCCAAATAAGGTATTGTTGGAGCTGGCATATGTTAGAAATAGGCTAGATAAGGTAGTCGTTTGGGGTACGATGGATGTGCAAGCATCCGAGGAATATGGAGTACATGCTTTCCAAAAACGTCTACAGGTTGATGAAGTGCAATGGGGAAAACTATTGGTGGCAATAGTCATTGGTAATAGGAGGATGCAACATGGGAAAAGAATAGGAAATATCATGTTGAGGTACTAGTGGTACCAGTTGGGTACTAGAGTAGAAGTAAATGCCTCTATTAATGACTTAAATTTCAAACATTTTATATTATTTTACTTTTTAATATTGTAATGTACTAATCAACAACTTTTTGGATTTATGATTTGGTAAAATGCAGTACCTTTGCTTGATGCAACAACACTTGTTGTCGGAGACGTCCTCAGTATGTTCATGATGTTCATGACATCACTTCTAGTGATGGCAAAGGAGATGAAGGAAGAGTTCGAGGAAATGCTAAAGGTATCCATTGGAGCCTAGAAGCATGTTGTGAGACTTCATGAAATTGAGCGTCATGCTCATTCGCGGAACGTGGTGCACGACCACTAGCATCGTTGATGTAGAAATTATAGGGTTTTAGGATAGAGGGAGTTTAATTGATGAAGTGGAAGTGTTGTCAATTGGATTAGGTGAGTGAATTGGTGAAGACAAGTGAACTGAGGCTCATTTGAATTGGGCATGATTGGTTTAATTTAGGAGTGAAATGAGTTTCTTGAACATTGAGACTGTTGCATCTATGAGATTGATGTTTAAGTGAGAGGGTTGGAGGGAGAGGATTTGTATCAAGTGCTCCATGCTCTTAAGGCCTTCCGACATGATCTCTTTGATGGCCTTTTGTTCATCTAGATTTGGGAAACATGGTTTAGGTAGTCTTACATTGTTGTTAAACATGATAATATTGTTATGACTTTTTTGTCAAATTAGGTATGTGGGTTAAAAAAAATGAGGGAATAAATTTTTCTTAAATGATATATTTATTATTTTATAAATATAAAATTAGGTAATCAAGGAGAAAAGTGATTGACTTAGAGTACTCTAACACATTGCAACATTTCCTTGCATGGATCACTAAGACTGCAAGCAAATAGGTTGTGATAAGAGGTCCTTGCATGGAAGATGATGCCACATAAGATGTAAAATATTTTTTCCTTTAACTAAAAATTTAATAAAATTAAGATTGATACATGTTTTATAGGACATGAGAATCTAGAACTTTAAAATTGGATATTTAACAACAAGTTTGATTCTTTTTCCTTCCGTATAACACAAGGTGATAGCAAATGAAGAAAAATAAACTACTATAAGAGCCTAAAAATTTTACAAGAATATAATTTATAAATAATTATGATTAAAAAGTTAAAATATTGATAAACATGTTGAAATTGTTCAAGAACCATGACACACACGGAGACTTAAAAGTAATGTGCCTCTTAAATGATTCAGTAATTGCCTAAGGCCGTTTAAATCACAAAATCATTTAATTTTTTTATTAATTAATTTATAATAGACTTAGTCAATAATGCTAAAAATTTATTACATGAACCTTTTATTATCAATAAATGTCCTTAAATTTTAAATATTAAACATTAAATATTATGTTTTTTCAATGTGCTAATCAACAACTTGCAGAATTATGATTAGGTGAAACATGGCGTACCTTCGCTTGATGCAATGGCACTTGCTGGTGTCAAATACAACACTGAAGTGTTTGCGATGTTCATGGAACCGCTTCTTGAATGTCGGTAGTTTTAAGGCAAACGTTGCTGGCAGCACTGGTGCAAGGAAGATCTTCCTTGTGTGTAGACACTATCATTGCTGGTGATGGTAAGGACATGAATGAAGAGTTTGAGGAAACAATGAAGGTCTCCTTTCAGAACTCGAGTTCAACATATTTCACGTTGAAGCTTAAACTCATGTTATGCGGCTTCATAAAATCGAGCATCAACTTCACTGAGACATGGTGCACTGCTGTTGACAAAGGAAACTACATTGATGAGAACATGTTAGGGTTTTGCGGTAGAATGAGTTGAATTAATGTGGTGGAAACACTGTGAACTATATTAGGTGCATGATTGAGGGGGGGGGGGGGAGTTAATTGGGGCGCATCTAAACCAGGTGTGACCAATTCGATTTTAGAGCAAAATAAGTTCCTTGAACTTTGACACGATAATGTTGGTGATTTTGGTGTTAACTGTGAAGGATGATGGGAGAGGTTTCAGATCAAGTGATCCATGCCCTCGAGGCCTTCTATTGAAGCCTCTCAGATAACCTTTTGTTTGTCTAGTTTTGGGAACCCCATGAGTCCATGACCATTTTTTGTGAACTGAAACTTTTTAGGTTTGGGGAAAAGAACACTCAAACTCTCAAAGTTCCATGTGAAGATAAGAAAGGGAAGTGGGTTTGGAACGATGGAAAGGCTAGGGGAAAAGGGAAATATATATGGAAGAGTGAAGGTGACTTAGTCAAAGAAAGAATTATTTCATTTCTCTTTCTTCACTGATAGATTCTCTCTCTAAAATAAATTGTTTGATTTCTTCTTTTTCCAACTTGGGTCAATGTCTCCTTTCTTTATTCAAACATTTCTCTCCTTGGTTTAAATAATATACTTGAACAATATAAATTTTTTCTATAACTTTTAATATTAAAACTTTTACCCCCAAAATTTTTGTGGGGCTTAACTGCTTAACAAAAGACACCAAAACCAACCCAATTGGGTTGGATCTTAAATTAGACTAAATCTTACCCAACTCTAAGCACTTACACCCCTAATATAAAATATTTATAATTGGGTATGAGTCAACTTAATCTACATATGTATAATCTAAATATGTTTGTACTTAAATAGGTTGAATCGGGTTGGTCCATGAAATGAATAAACTAACATAGATTGGTCCACAACGGTCCTTGAGTTTGTGAGCCTAAAAATACGAAAAATACTAATAATAAAAATACATTATAAATAAAATATAAAAATAATAATCCATCTATTTCTTTAAGGTTCATGCACCACAACCAAGGAAATAAATAATTTTATTAATTCAAATGAAATTGTAAATCTTTTTCCTCTTATACCCTTTTGTCAATACACTCTACCACTGCATCCATTACATCATTCCTCTCTCTACAATAAAGTTCACTCACTGTTTTCTCTTTCTACATTGATAGATTTCTCTCTCTAAAATAAATTGTCTCATCTTTTTCTCTTTCCACCTTAGGCCAACGTCTTCTCTATTCAAACATTTATCTCCTTGATTTAATTAACACTGTGAACAAGATTAAATTTTCCTCTATAGTATTTAATACTCAAAATTTTACTATGATATTTTGTGAGTTTTGTGTCATTTTCATTCATTTTCTTGGTAGAACTCATGTTTGGAAACTAGTTTTCTCTTGCAGAAGTACAATTCCTTAGTTAAGAGTTGGAAATTGCTTGTTTTTCTAAAGATTTGATGATTCTCTCACTTGATAATGGTTGCGGTGCATTCATCACGGTCGTAACAACTCCAAGAGGGCCATGGTCAACATCATGAGGGTTGTGGTTAACCATCACAACTTTCAGCAACGACCATGCTAAACTCACGAGGGTCGTGGTTAACCATGAGGGCACTCATCAATAACGAGGGTCGTGAGGAAACTATCTTTAGGAGTCTAATTAGAGTAATTATCTTTAGGGGTTTAATTAGAATATTAATTTTTAATGTGTCTAATTAAAGTAATTATCTTTAGGGATAATATTAGAATATCTATCTATGGTGTGCCTAATTAAAGTAACTATCCTTAGGAGTTTATAAATATAAAGCTAAAGTCTATACTTTATAACTTTGAACCTTTTCGATACTTTTACGTTTTTGAGAGCCTAGAGAGTGTTTTGACCATTTATGAGATATGGAAAACACCGTGAGGACAGATCATTACCATCTTTCTTTACTTACTTGTATGTCTATGCTAATTTCTTCTAGGTTTTCTAGTTCTGCTTTGACCATGAGCAGATAGTTTGCCCTAGTTTGGGGGTTCTGATGTAATTGTCCAATTGAACTCCTTCCCCTATTCTTAATGAAATTACCTGATGTTTTGAGTTAACTAATTATCTACCTTATTTTTAATGTTAATTAAGACTTGATCAATCTTAACTTAACTGAATATATGATGGTGACCGTATGCATGTATTTGGTAGATCTAGGTAATGAATGTTTTATACCAAATTGCATGAACAAACTATTTCGGTAATCTCCAGTGGATTATTTTATCTTTAAATTAGTCATCCCTAGAATTGATTTTAACATTTGACTTAAATTGATATATTCATGACCATTGGAATATTAGTTTAAGGCAAAATCATCTTCTGACCTAGACTAAAGGCTTTAGGGGTCTTTAGGAATTGGTAGTTTAACTAGGGTTGAAATTTCGTAGGAGCAAGGTTGGGGGAAAATTGGTAATAGTGAATCATGATCTCTGGTCACTTTTAATATCACACAAATCTCTCTTTTACAGTACTTGCTTTTTTTTTAAAACAAAAATCACAAAAATAGTTATATTTCCTTTTAACATCTCTTCCAACTAGTATTTAGGGTACGATATCCAAACTCAGATCCATTATTACTACTGTGTAGGATACACTTGCCCTTGTGCATATTTATTTTACACATCAAGATTCTTAAGCCATTGTCGGGAACTAGTTGCGAAGTTCCAAGGTAGTTTAATTTTGTTAAGCCCAAAAATTTTGTTTACAAAAATTCTTTTATTATTTATTTATTTATTTTTCTACAATTTTTACTTCATTTTATCTATATTTTAGTGTTTCACTTGATCTCCTCCTTTATTTTTAGTGCATATAAACCGTCCTAATGGCAGCTGATCCAACTCAAACCTTTATGGGTTACCTCACACCTACTTTGGGAGAATCTAATACCATCAGACCTCTTGATCTATCGAAGGGTGCCACATTTGACTTCAAGCATGGATTCCTACAGATGTTGGAGAACAACCCATTTAGTGGTGCTACCCTTGAAGATTCTATGCATAACTTGAAGAAGTTAATCAAACTTTCCAACATTGCAAGACAAAACCATGCATCAGTAGAATATGTCAGACTCTATGCTTTCCCGTTCTCTCTTAATAGGAAGGCATGGGATTGGCTAAGCTCTTTACCAGTAAACAACATCTCTTCATGGAACCAATGCAAAAATACTTTTTCTCTCCCATGAAGACAAATACTAGGGACATTGGAAACTTTGTGCAGAGGGAGCAAGAAAGTCTACCTCTATTGTTCTGTGGTGTGAATTATCATTTTTGGAAAGTTCACATAAAGATTTTCATGGGGTCGATTAATAAGGGTATATGCCAAGCTGTTGTGAATGGCTATACAATTCCAACTCAAGAAGTCAATAATGAGACAATAAAGAAACCCTATGAATCTTGGTCCACTGAAGAAACTAAAAGAGCTAAATATGACTCTAAAGCAACAAACATTATGAAAAAGATGATGGTACTAAGCAAACCAAGAGGGGAGGGGGGTGAATTGGTTTTCAAAACAAAATGAACTTTTAAAACCAGAGTTACAAAAACTTTTGTATAGATCGTATCACAAAATTTTTTATGAACCAAACTTAATCAATTCACCCTTTGCACAAGATCCTTCATTAAAGTTCTTTTTTTCACAAGGATATATCCTTGAACTTTTTCAAAAACTGATTAATACTAGAATGAGAGATAAAGATCAAACCAAGAGAAGAAATACACAATCTTTTTATACCGATTAACTCACTATCACTAGAGAAGCTAATCTAGTTATCTAATCAAAACCCAGAATTACATTTTCATTATGCATATAGAATCCTTACAAGCAATCACAACCAATCTACAGTTCTCACCCTAGAAAAAGAGACTTAGGCACCCAACTCTAGGGCCCTTTGTGAATAAGAGCCTAAGAGAACCCTACTCTTAGCCCAAACTAGAAACACCTATTCTAGCATGCCCTAAGAAATTCATGTACAAACAAAAATATGTGTAAAACCATACACAAAAACCAAGAGTAAAGATAGACACAACCTGATCAATCCTTTCTGCAAAATCTTACTTGACTGAAGAGGGGTTCTTCTTGAACTCAAGAAAGTGACACAACTCACTTATCACAAAAGATATTCACAATCAAAAGATTTGAAGGTTTGAGTTACTTCTTCTAAGAACTTTTCTTCTCTTCTTTATTTAACTAATAACATCACGTGATCTTAGCTCATTCAGAAGCTTATATTGTTATTTCCGAGATTAGATTGAAGAGAACACAAGCTGGTTATTTACAGAGAAAATAGTTATAACCGCTTGTAATTGATTAAATCTACAAGGTAATCGATTAATTCAATGAAGTAATTGATTAGATTATCTTTTTGATCGATTAAAATGTTCTTTCCAAAACCTTGAAACAACTCAAGAACAATATAATCCATTAAAGTGTTTTTCCTAAAACTTGGAAATAGCTCAAGAACAATGTAATTGATTAGATACTCAAAGTAATCGATTAAAGTGTTCTTGTTCACTTTTGAAACACTTATAGAAAGAGAAGTGATCGATTATATCATATGGTAATCAATTAAAGCAGAGACTAAATAAATTAGTTGTTGTCTCAAAAACAACTATGTAATCGATAATGATAAGGCTGTAATCAATTAAATCGATATGAGACATAACTCTACAAGCTTCAGACAACTTGTGTAATCGATTACAATAAGGCTGTAATCGATGTAAACACAATTTGTGTAATTGATTAGGATAAGGCTGTAATTGATCTAAACAAAGAGTTCTTTCTTCTGAAGAAACTTTTCTAACTTAGAAATTTTTCTTCTAACTTACTCATGATAATGCATGATGCACAAAAGATATGATATGGACTAAGATGCAAAATTCAGTATAATAATCAATACAAATGCCACTCAAGGGAGTTGGGCATGTAAAAGACAAAACATCTTCAAGATTTTGTCCAAACTCCAAGCTTTAGTCTTTATTTTGTTCATGTTGCTCCCTCTATCTAACAATCTCCCCCTTTTTGGCTTTGATGATGCTAAACTTGTATATGACATTGAGTGCATTTGGAGGGTCTGAGTCTTGAGATTAAAGACTAGTTCTTAGTCAATCCTAAAAATTCTTTAACACTTAAGAAAGGATTAATTCATATCATCATCATCATATATCTTAATGTATAATTATACTAATGCTAATGCAATACAATGCAATGTAGTATGCTAGTTCATCTCCCAAATGCTTATGTAATATAATGCAAGCAAATATGAAATCCAATACATATGCAGCAATTCATCTCTCCCCCTTTGGCATTAACAAGGCCAAAAAGTTTGAATTTATACACAAAATAGAACACACAAACTAAAGGGAAATAACATTTCATTGATCAAGAAACATTACAATTCATTAATCATAGAACATAAAAAACTTAACTATCATTATAAGATAAAGACAAACAGAACAAGACATAACAAAACAGATCAACAGACAGTAGAACCAAGCGCTA
Organism: Glycine soja; assembly: GCF_004193775.1. Classification (NCBI taxonomy): domain Eukaryota; kingdom Viridiplantae; phylum Streptophyta; class Magnoliopsida; order Fabales; family Fabaceae; genus Glycine; species Glycine soja. The sequence continues at coordinate 24,607,879 of NC_041011.1, forward strand.
GAACATAACTACGCTTCATCCTTGTTGGATCAAGTGGCCTCAGAATAGTTAAGAAGGGGGGGTTGAATTAATTATTAGTGAACCTTTACTAATTAAAAATCTATCCTTCTTAATGTTACTAGATTCAATTAGGCTTTTACTATAATGTTAAGAAAGTAAAGAACAAAAATAGAAACTTAACCAAAAGTAAAAGCGATAATTAAAGTGCACAGTGGAAATTAAAGAGTGTAGGGAAGAAGAAGACAAACACAAGAATTTATACTGGTTCGGCAACAACCCATGCCTACATCCAATCCCCAAGCAACCACCAGTTCTTGAGATTTCTTTTCAACCTTGTAAAATCCTTTACAAGCAAAGA